>NC_065577.1:4738333-5041363 GCF_937616625.2 Mercurialis annua
AGTCCGGGAGTCGATATCGGGATGGGGAATCATCAAATTAGGTTTTTAGGGTCATTCCCCTTCAAAGGAGGGGTGGTGCACGTCGTGCACCCCCCTTGTGCACGTCATGCACCTTGGGTGCACGTCGTGCACCTCACTGGTGCACGTCGTGCCCCTGCACGACGTGCACTGATGTTGTGCACGTCGTGCACCTTCGTGGGCACGACCCAGGCCGCTGAAAACAGCCCTCCCGACGTGCT
Organism: Mercurialis annua; assembly: GCF_937616625.2. Classification (NCBI taxonomy): domain Eukaryota; kingdom Viridiplantae; phylum Streptophyta; class Magnoliopsida; order Malpighiales; family Euphorbiaceae; genus Mercurialis; species Mercurialis annua. The sequence goes on from NC_065577.1 coordinate 4,738,573, forward strand.
AAAACCTTCCCGAGCCATTAGATTCATCAAAACATCAATCAAGCTAGTCGGAAACACGCGAAAACGATAGAAAACGAGTTCAAAACGATTAAACGATTCGATACTATAAAAACCTATCGTTTAACTCGATATATCACCAAAATCACTAACCCAAATACCGAAACGACAAGCTTACCTTTTTCCCCACCACGATACGAAGAAATCGAGACGAAAAACTCGCAAAACGGATCAAGAACGGCGATCGAGCGACGGAAACGGTGAGAACGGCGAGAGAATGAAAAAGGGTCTGATGAAGGTTCTGTATCATTCCTTCATCTGAAGGAAACTTATATATATAATGGTCAATTTGCAACTTGGTCTTTGAAACTTTTCAAATGTTGCAATTTAGTCCAAAACCTATCCGCGTCCAAAATTTAAACGGTCCCCGATTGACTCGAAACTTTTACCACTAATACTATAAATTATTTCGCGGACTTTGGCGAAATAATTTCCGTCACGGGATTTATAATATATTTTATATTAATTTCTGAAGTTAAATCCTTAAATCCCGCTAACTAACTTATTAAAATTTATTCTAAATTCCCGATATAATTAAATTAAATTCTCCTTAATTTAATTTATCGGAAATCACGACACGTGGCACGACGTAATTATCTTAAAATATTTTGGGGTATTACACCAACCACTAAATAATAGACGCATGACACACTTAAAAGAAAAAATAACATGTTAAACAGTTGTCAATAGCTGTAAAAACGCGTCACAACGCGTGTCAGAAAAGCGTGTCAGGTATGCATCGGCGCGTGTCAGCATATTAAAATATTTAAAGAAGTATCTTTTATGTATTATTTACATATCTTTTATGTGTCAGCATATATCAGAATTATTTAAAGAAGTAACATATTTGCAACATTTCAGTTTTTATGATTTTATTTGGTCAATTAATCAACCAGTTTCACTAATTAGGTAATTGTACTAAATTTTTATTATTGGATAAATATGTTTCAGGTTTCCAAAAATCGAGAAACTTAGATTAGTTGAGGATGTGGTTTTGTCATAATGGGTTCTTTAAATAGGGATATTTAAATTACTTTTGTTCACTGAAAATAACGTATCGGCGATGTATCTACAATGTATCAATTTCTTCCAATTTATTTGTTGCAAATATTTATTATGAGTTGGAGACTGATTCTATAAGTTATAATAAATGGTGTATCTATGATGTATCAGCAATGTATCAATATTGTATATATAGTGTATCACTGGTCTATCGAATATGTATACATAATAACATGTACATAAAAACTGAAACAGCTTAAGTTTTAGTTAGATTAAAAATTTAAGACAAATCAAGCAATATGGTTTTAATAAGAGCATATGATTTCAAAAATTATATTCTATGGTGTATCTACAATTTTTTTTGTTAAAGTAATAAAAAGATATAAATATGTATCTATAATATATCAGTTGTGTATCTATGATGTATCGGCGATTTATCTACAATGTGTTAGTGGTGTATATACGATGTATTATTGATGTATCCAATATATATATATATATATATATATATATATATAAAATAAATTGAACAAATAACTATATAATTTCTTCATTAAATTTATCATCAGTTGAAGTTAATTTTACACATATGAGTTTATATCAAAAATGTAAATATATATATTTTTCTAATTTACATAACAAATTAAATCTCAAAAATAATTCGAATACATTTCAGAAACAAATCATGTACATTTTAAAAACATTTCAAATACATCTAGAAAACATCACAGATACGTTTCAGAACTAGCTCAGCTACATTCTTCAAAATAAAGAAAGTAGACTAAACTTTTTGCAAAAAATATTAATGAAACCATCAAACTGCAGAATAGAAGAGCCAAAATCAGTAAGCAAAAATAGATTAATAAATCTAACATAATACATACAAAGATATAAAAAAATACATTTCATATACATCTAATGAACAAATTAAATACATCTGAAAAATAATGTAGATGTGTCGTAGAATTTCTAAAGAATCATAATATTCTAGATCGATGCCGGTGCATTGTGCGGGAAAAATTAAATGAAGTTTTATATTTATATAGATATTTTTAAAATTTAACAATTTCAATATATGCAATATTATTTTTTGGAGCCTTATATAATATACTAATTGAATTAGTTGATAAAAGATAAAAAAATCAATTAAATTTATTCATTTAATGTAACTAAATAAAATTTTATATTTAGGTATTTGAAGTGAAATAAAATTTATTGGTTTGTTTCGGATTAATTTTTTGATCCACTGTATATATATATATTAAACCGGTGTGGTGTGCATGGTGATTAGAAAAATAAACAAATTATGCAATCATAACATGGGATGATGTATTCAATGAGGATTATATATGCACTCAATCTCATGGAAATCTTGCTTATAAATAGTGCCTCACTTTGATAAAAAAAATAATCCTAAGCTTCTTTCATTTCCACAATTAATCAGCATGGCTGTGTCTTTATCTTCCACAATGCTCATCATTTTCTTTTCTGTTTTTGTTCTCGCCGCACGGGCAGTGCCCGAACAAGTGTCGATGCTGGACACGGAACTGAACGACGCTACTAGGCTTGGAGAATATTTTAAAGTAGCAACTCTACCTGTACAGGAGACCACTGATTACATAAAATGGGAGGGTCAATGTTTTCGGAAAAACGGTGCTTATATGAATAGGTCGCCTAACAGATTCAAGGCTTCATATAGGATTATACTTTATGTAAAGACACAATTATCTCGTTCAAGTCCTACTTTAATCAGTTATAGAAATTGCTAGTTTTGTTTGGTTATCTTACTAAGTAAGAGTTGTTTTAATTTCTTTTTAGTTCCATCCCATAATTTTGCTGTATTTTTTGCAGAATAAAGATTCGGCAGGGCCATTCTGTTCAGATTCTTATTCATTTAGAGCAGGAGACAAAGTTTTAAAGGAAGAAACATTTTATGTCACTCAGATAGGACGTGTTTTTTTTATTAATGTCTTACTCTCAGATAAGGCAACTATAAATGAAGTAAGTTTTCTTTTTTCAATCATAATCAAACACTTAATCACACCATTTCTGAATTTGAATATAATATATCTTTGTTTATTGAAATCAGTTGGAAACAAACGGACTTGGCGTTTACATTGACGAAAAAAACAGCCTTCTCGAACAGGTGGTGGAGACAATATGAAAATGGGAAGACAGACCAAAGTGGGCTTTGTATGCTTATGTTTAAGTTATGTTCTGTTGTTTAAAGTTATTGTGAGTGTTGTCTGAATAAAACAAAATTCTTACGTGTTTATAGACATGGGAATTTTGTTCCTACTTGTCCCACTTAATTAATGTGATGGTTTTGTGATTTTAGCTCAATCTTGGCATCTCAGAGTGCTCCTTTGCTATTTTTTTTACTTTATATTGGTATATAAATATTTCATAAAATACAAGATTACGTTCATTTTAAAGTTGTAAAGACACTGTAACAGTAGGGAATGCTACTAACTCCGTATGGTGCTTTTGCAAGAAAAGATATCCCAAATGTAACATGCCTTGTTACATATCTTGTTGTTTCTAATACAACTTCTCACTTTCTAAATTTCAAAATTAATTATAAATATACAACTTTTCTTCGTTAGTTCATTGTAAACTCTTATACTAATACACACTAACAATTTAATCTATTAATTAGGATGAAATTTTATGTAAATCATTTAAGATTCTTTTTTTATGAATTTAATATGTATTAAAAAGTTTACGCACACTTTTTTGGTAAATGATGATTTTAATAGCACATCCACAAGATAATAATATCGATTGAAGCAAATGGCAGGGATATCAGGTGGCTGCGGCGTGATTTAGGCTTTAATCAGATAATGATCACAATTGAAGGGATTTTTATGACCAAAAGCATTTGAGAAGAAACAATAATTAGCATGCAAGGTTAACTTGTTCTTGGGAGAAAACAGTTTTGAGTTCCAAGACACTCAACTACTTGGCTTTAATTACTACTATTATTTTAATTAATCTAATAACATACAATTGAAACTCCATTTTCATTTCAATCTCACTTCATTACAACTCCAACAAAACCTCACAACTCCCCAACAAAACCCTTCTCTGAATTCTTGTGTTGCTGTTCATACAAAAGTGAAGAACAATGTCAGATCATCTCTCTGAAGAAGTAGTAGCTGAAATCTTGAAGAGACTATCAGTCAAATCTCTATTGAAATGCACAAGTGTCTGCAAATCATGGTACTCTCTAATCTCAAACCCTAGTTTCATTTCCCTTCACATAGCTCACACCACTCAAGTCAACAAACTCTACTTCCTTGTCAAGAAGAACCTAACATATCCTATGAAACCACACTTTGTATTGCATAGTGATAATGAGTCCTTTAGCGAGTTTAAACAACTGGGTGACTATGGAAATGATGTAGACGTAGCCGGTTCATGTCATGGTTTGGTTTGTTTGTCTGATGGAATGAATAATCGTCTGATTGTATGGAACCCGGCAAATTGGAGAGTTTATTACAACTTCTTTACGAGAGCATTGCAACGGAACTATTTTCTTTACTGGATTTGGGTTTGATAGTAAGAACAATGCCTACAAAGTCGTGAGGATTGCTTATATAGGTAAGGTTTTTAAACCGTTCGGAATCATCCAAGTACCGTTTGTCGAGATTTTTGAACTTAGCTCCAATGCTTGGAGGATCATTACTGTCAAGAATCTAAATTATGTTCTTTATGATACTGATTCTTTTGCTTATTTGAATGGTGCTGTTCATTGGGTAGCACAAATATACGGTGGGGTTGGTAGAAAAATGATGATAGCTTCCTTTGATTTGAGCAGCGAAATATTTGAAGAGTTAACGCTCCCTCATGCCTTAGTTGACTCAAGTGACCCTAGTGTTACTTTATCGGTGTACCACCAATCATTAGCTCTGATACACTATGAAGAACCGATATTTTATGACGAGTCTTGCATGAGTTTTACAAAATGTTGTATTTGGGTGATGAAAGAGTATGGTGCAGCAGAATCTTGGACTAAACTATTTAACATAAATTTACCAAATCCTGGAGGTTTGATGAGGGTGCTAAGCTTTCAACACCATGGTGGAATTCTTATTGAGGATGGTAATAGCGAGATAGCTTCTTATGACCCCAAGACACAAAGGGTCACGCCTCTTTGCTTCCATGGATACATCTTCGAAGTGCATTCCTACATGGAGAGCCTTCTTTTACTCAAGAACAGAACCGGTTAGAAGGTCATAGCAAGAATAGAAGTGTAAGACTGGACCCGAGCTATCAATTCGTAACATGCTTTGCTCAAGTAGGTTTAACTTTATATATTTATGTCTTTTGTTTTTGCTGATCATGACACTATAAACAGCTAAATTAACTGTCTTTTTGATGAATATAATGATACCTATATAACTGAAAATTTAGTATCATTGATTCATGTTATGGCTTGATCTATGTACTGTCTTAATGAAAATTACAGTCTGTCTATTTATTTGAGGGTGTGTGTGAAATGACTGCAATGTGATTATTGTCCATCTATTATGATTTTAAAAATGATACTACTCTTTTCTGCAAGTTGATGATGGTTCTAGATCATATTCATGTAGGAGACTATTGGTTGTTTCACAATTAAAAAATTTACTGTCCATGGCTTTGGTTCTCATTCTTGCTGGAATGAGCAATTTAAATGAGCAATTAAAAGAAATGACGGTTCTTGATGCATTAGTCCTCTCTGAAATTCTCTATTCATTTACCGTGTATGGCGGATCACTTGCTACATATATTATAGAAATTTGATAAGCAGAAGAAATGATGGTTATAGGGTGAATTTGTTCTTTTGAAAATTGAATATATTTGGTTGAGAACAATCTTGGAACAGTGTAATTAAGGGAGAATCAGCTTTGGTACATATATGCACACTCTGTTTCTCATCAGTAACGTCTATGAGACGAGCAACAAAAACATTACAGATTAGCTACATAGCATGGCTTATTCTCTGCATCCTTCTTTATCCCTACATGATAATTCAGAAATCAACAATGCATTCTTGACATGGAACGATATATGAAAGCAGTGAGCTATTCTGTTTCAGGTAATTCATTTTCAAACTACTATTGTCTAAACTTTTTTCATCCTTCTTTCAGGGGTTCACTGCTTATGTTCATATCTACTATTCTCACTTTTATGGCTACTGGTGTCTTTTGTTGAGGAAATGATGGTACTTCTTCCTCAAAATTTGTTTCTATCTGAGCTCGATTAATGATTAATTAGTCAACGAATTCATTTCATACTAAGGTATGTTCAAGTACTATTGTATTTTAAATATTCATTTTTTCCTTTTTATTAATGAACTCGAGATATCATAGTTCCGGAGATGACTTCAATACTAGTTTAGCTTATGTAACCAAACTGAATAATTGAACCAAACCAACAAATTTTGTTTGATGAAGAGAAGCCATGATAGTTTCCAGAATCAATGTCTTGTTCTAACAAGAAGATCAATTTGTAATGCATTCTCTTTGGCATTTGAATTTGATTTTGTTTGAATGGTATCCTCAACAGATTTTGGGAGAGCATGCGTTCTTAAATGATAATTTCAAAGTGGATTGCAACCGATGAAAAAGTTACCGCCGCTGCTAGTGTTGCCTCCTTGTCTGTCCAAATCCATCCTTGATTTGAGTAAGCAGTCATCGGCTAAAAGGTGGCGCTGTTGGTCACGGTGGAGGAGCTGGAGGAGTTGATATTATTAGTGAAGAAGCACATAGAGAAAGTTTTTAGTTTTATGTGAACATTTTTTACTTATTTTTTCAGTCACATCAAATAATAAAATTTTAATTTTTGTGAACATTTTTTACTTATTTTTTCAGTCACATCAAATAATAAAATTTTAATTTCTAATGCCATGTCAGTTTTGTGGTCCACAAACGGAAAAATAAATAGGGAACTTATTACAAAATTATTAGAACTAATATAATATATTTTTAGATTAATGAAAGTAAAATCAAAAATATTCCTATGGATTTTAATTTATTTAAGACTAGTCAATTTAATATATTGAATTTCAGCTGGTGATGCATAACTTCGATATACTAAAAACATAAAACCGATTTGATTAACTAACATCAACTATAAAACATCTGAACACAATTGAATGGCTCAATTGATAAGTACAAATTTTAAAATGGTAAAATATGTACCAAAAATAAAAAAAAAACAACCAAGTTGATTTTTCAGCTTTGTTACAATTCATTAAAGCAATCAAACACACCTTTAACAAAATCACAAACAAATTCAAATTTCCACATATTACATGAAGAACAAATAGATGTAGTGTTTCAGCAACTCACCACTACTCATCTGAAACAGAATTTTATCATTTCTTCTAAAGCTTAGAACCCAAACTAGCCCTCCATAGTCTTTGCATACAAAAACTACATCGTTTGCTTCAACCATACTCATTCAACAACCAAATGCAACAATTCTCATATTACCAGAAACTCCATGAAAACAATACCACAAATTATCAAAAACTAGATATCACAGACACGGATACGAAGAAACGGTACACTTGTATAGAGCAAAACGGCGTTATTTTGAGGTTTCCTACGTTAAAATTGAAATTTCATGTCCGAAACGTCAAATGTCTGACACGTTTTTGCAACGTAAAACGTTGATTTAGTGATGACTAATACAGCCAAAACAGATATTAAGAAATCCACGGTTATGCTAGTTAAGCCAGACACCAACACTCAAGTAAGTAGCAGACCTTAAACCATAAACTTGGTCAAAAGGTTAAAGAATGCTAAAATAATAAAAAAGAAGTCAAAGATTTAATGAGATAGTTGATGGACTGAAAGTTTACAATAATCCTAATTATACCAAACAACTATCACTGATTTTATACACTTCTCAATCTCAAGAGGGTCAAAATGGAATCAAAGACTAGAATATATTGGACAACCTGAAGGCACGATGAATATAATTGTAGGACAATTATTTAATACGATGGTACATCAGAATGGCTACCAACAAAGCAAAAATGCACGGCAAATCTGCTACACACAGCATAAAATCAGATTCATCTTCTTCAGTTGATACCATAAATTAGTCTTAAATGGCTTCAAAGCTAACTGAACAAAAACTAATTAAATTGAACAGCTATCTGCTCCATTACCGGATGGCAGAGGAAGCGGCAAATTGACAATGAAGTTGTAGAAGATGAAGTGCAAGGCTCTGGAATAGGGTGGATCAGCCAGAAGGAGGGGCAAGGTCAACAAGTACTGTTGCGATTATTTTCCGAAAAAAGGTTAGTTTTTTACGAAAACTCCTTTAGTGTACTTTGCGATTATTTCTCACATTAGCTATATTTGTTCCGCACACACAAGACAATCCCAAATTTCAGTTACATAAATATCATAAAGTTCATCAAAAGGACTTATGCTGGTTTCAGTTTCGTGATCAAAGAAAGCAATAGTAAAATAACAAAAATAGATACAATTAATAGCAGTATATTTTCAGACTAGACTGCTGAGAATTCAGTCTTACTCTTCTAACCTTTTTCCCTTGACTAAAACAAGAGTCTCCACGTAAGAATACACATGGAAGACACGTCCATGGACTCCAAGAGGGGTGACCCTTTGTGTCTCGGGGTCATAAGAAGCTAACTCGTCATCACGATTCTCAACAAGAATGCCACCATTTCCTTGAAAGCTTACTACCGGCTTGAGGCCTCCATGATCTTTAAAATCTAAGGTAACTTGTTTAGTCCAAGATTCCGCTTCGCCATACTCTTTCATGACCCAAATCGAACATTTTGAGCTAGAAGTGTTCCATGTCCAATCTTCATAGTGTATTGCAGCCAATGATTGGCAGTACACGGTTAAAGAAATATAACTGTTGTCTATTGTAGCTAGCATATGAGGGAGCATCATCTCTTGAAATGCTTCGTTGCTCAAATCAAACGTTGCTATCGTTTTTTTCCTGCCATTGTGTCTTTTTGTAAACCAATGAAAAACACCATTCCAATGAACACGAGAACCACGAAAATCATAATGTAGATTCTTAATGGGAATGGTCTTCCAAGAATCGGAGCCAGGCTGAAAAATCTCAGCAACTGGTGGAGAAGCTGTATCATCTCTCAAAGAGAAAACAATCCTCACTACTTTGTAGGCATTGTTCTTTCTATCAAACCCAAATCCAAGAAAGTCATAAAGCCCTTTGCAAATCCCAATTAAAGAAGTTGCAATAAACTCTCCAGTTGCTGGGTTCCACACTGTCACCCGCTTAAATTTTCTATCAAACAAACAAACCAATCCATTACATGAACCAACTACCCAAATATCATTTCCACACTCATTAAATGAAGGCAAATCGAGCTGTTTATACTCGCTAAACGAGTCATCATCACAGTGCAGCACAAATTGTGGTGTCTTAGAATAACAGTACTTCTTGACAAGTGATAATGTTTTGTTGGATTCAGTAGTGTGAGCTAAGTGAAGAGAAATGAAAATAGGGTTTGTGATGAGAGCATACCATGATCTGCACACACATTTGAATTTCAATAGAGACTTGACTGGCAGTCTCTTCAAGATTTCAGCCACCACTTCTTCACAGAGATGATCTGACATTCTTCTTCTCTGTTTTCTTCCTGAACGAAAAATAGAATGATCAAGTGATCAACAAAAGAGACCATTGACCAAGTTAGTATAGTTTTTCTTTTCTTAATTAATAAGGCGTTTACTTGGACTCAAAAGCCAAAAACCTCAAGGATTTTAGATTTTTATTAGTTAAATTGGTGTTTGAACCAGTTTAATTTTCCATGTATTTTATCCATTTTTAATACATCACAATTATAATTTTTTTATATTATCTTATTAAACGTGTATTATTTATTGTTATTATTTTAGAGATGTGGATTACTCATACTATTTTATAAGAATATAACAAAAAAATAAAGATGAATTTGTAAAAAATTAGAATATGAATTGTGGTTTTTAAAATTTTGTGAAAATAAAAAAATATGAATAATTGCTTTGCGGCAGGTGGAAAATTAAAAAATATTGGGTTAATTAGATCGGTTGTAATAATCCGGATTATCTAAATCACAAACCGAAATTAATTTTTTTAAAGTCGAACCGACAAAATCCAAATATAATATTAAACTGAACCAACCGAATGTAATCTGTTCGGTCGCTAACATCGGTTCAATGAAATGTTTTCTCCCTCCTACTTAAATAAAAATTGAATGTAATAGCCTTGAACACATTTGCTATCACTGCAATCTTTAAAAATCGAAAGTTGCTATTGCAAAGTGAAGAAAAGAGAGACTTGTAATTAAAATCTCTGGCTGAAATGGTTTAATGGCACAAAAGATAATATAACAGGTGGTGTAAAAATAACATTGTAAAGACTTAAATAACATTTTCTGTAAATTTCTCGAGATAAAAATGGAACAAACCAAACTTTAACTATTATTTATGACTACTGATATGGATCAGACTAGTAACATGGTTTAATATGTTTTTAACACAGAATAGCAAAAAGAAAAGTTAAGAAATAGTACAAATACAAATACTAAATAATACTAAAGAGATAAACAATGAAATTAGCAATCACTTAAATTAAGAAATCCATGGTTTGCAACAGTCATGCTCCATAAGCCAATGGACAGGACACCACAGCATATAAAACTATTTTAAATTGCCACATATTACATAATAAACAGATAATTCTGCTTGGCTAAACTGGTGATCCGAGTAAGCCAAGACTTTCGACGTAATTATGCACTTTAAAATAGTTTCGACAAATAAGTTATAACTTATTGAGTCTCAAATCAAATGAAGAGATCATCTTGTCCGTGCCATTGTGAATTATTGCAAACCAATGAAAAACACCATTTAACTCAACAAGAGATCCGAAATCATCATCAGCAATATAATCATAATCTCGATTCTTAATGGCAACAGTCTTCCAAGAATAGGAGCTAAGTTGAAAAATTTTAGCAATTGCTGAATAAGTTTTATGAGCAAAAGGAAAAACAATTCTCACCACTTTGTAGTCATTATTCTTTCTATCAAACCCGAATCCGAGGATGTCATACGACACAGTGCAAATCTTCCTTAAAGATGGTGTAATAAACTCTCCAATTGCAGGGTTCCATAAAATCAGGCTATCCTTAATTTCATCAAACAAACAAACCAAACCATTACATGATCCAACTATCCTCACATAACTTCCACACTCATAAAATGAAGGCGAATCGAGCTGTCTATACTCGCTAAACGAGTCATTATCACAGTGCACCACAAATTCTGGTTTCGTAAAATCGAGTTGATTATACTTCATAACAAGTGAGAAGGTTTTGTTGGATTCAGCGGTGTGAGCTAAGTGAAGAGAAATGAAATTAGGGTTTGTGATTAGAGCGTACCATGATTTGCAAACACATTTGAATTTCAATAAATGGCAGAATTAGAGAAACCATACATACCCACAAACAAGCATAACGAATTTTCTTACGAAAAGAGAGTGAATTTTAGAATCAAAGAGACTAAGTTGGGAAAAGGTGCAGTAAAACTTTGCCGTTTTGCTCCCATAACTATTATTTCTTGAACTTATAACAAAAAAAGGTAGTATAAAATAAGGGTTCCACCTCCTTTTTAATTACATTTTTATATTCTAAAATCATCAATTTCATCTAAATTCAATTGTTGTCATAATTTTCACTTCATATGATGTTTTTACCCAAAATAAAGTAATTTAAAAAAATTAAATTCAGAGTACAGTTATTTTTTTCCCCTCAAAAAAATTTCAAGTATTTTTTTCATCTTTTTTGACTAAATCTTAATTAGTCCTAAATTAATTTAATTTTTAATTTATTTAACTATATCTTAAAAATCTTAAATATAAATTTAATTTATTAAATTTTTTATTTTAAAAATTTAAGGCAGAAGGTATAAAAAAGCCCTCGAATTTTTCTCAAAAGTACAGATCAGCCTTTTTACTTTATCTGGGCACAATTAACCCCCTGTATTTTTAAAATTGAACAATTAAACCCTTATTATTTTAAAATCGAACAAATAAACCCTTTTATTTTACTTTTGGGACACTTATCCCCTCAAATTTTTGATAAATATTTTAAATATTAAAATTATTTTTGAACTTTTTTCCTATATGATTATGAGAGACATGTCAGCTATTAACGAGTGTTTCTAATGATGTTGGATGAAAGGGCTTATTTGTTCTATTTGAAAACAAAGAGGGTTTAATTACAACCCAAAAAAGTAAAAGGACTGATTTGTACTTTTGTGAAAACTCTGAGGGTATTTTGTACCTTTTGCCAAAATTTAATAAATCATAAACCGTCATATATTTATTCTGATAAATTAAAAACAAACAGCGGCGGCAGAGTTGGAGAGACGATGGCAGAGAAAAACAATTGCAGAAACAATAATTAGCATGCAAGGTTAACTTGTTCTTGGGAGGATGCAGTTTTGATCGAGGATTCTCTCTTTAAAAAGGTAGGTGATAGGAGTAGAAATACTCCTATTTTCTATGTCGGTTTTGGTCTTTCTAATATGCTTTTATTGCTATAATTGAGCTATTTTGGGTCTTATTGTGTGTTTTAGTATTTCAGGTTAAATACATGGAAATCAATGAGTTTTGGGTTTAATTTGAGCATTCCGAAGGTTTCCGAAGCAAAGAGACGCCGAAAGCACATTTGCAAATCTGAAAATCTGACCCCGCTGCACTAATTGAAGAATTTGGACCAGTAAGAGACTTCCAATGAATTTGTGTTCTTCATAAGAAATAAATTAGACATCTTAAGCTTTCCAGGGGTTCAAAAACCAACTCATTTGGAGGTTTCTACAGCGAGTTATGAAGTTTTGAAGTCAGTGTTTGTGCAGCAGAAATAGTGTCTCTTTCAAGACAACTTTTGTGCATGTCTCGATCGAGAACCTCACCTTCTCGATCGAGAAGCAAGGCAAAAAATGGCAGAGAATTGGAAAATCTTGCTTCTCGATCGAGAAGCTGACTTTAATGAAGCTTCTCGATCGAGAAGTGAAGAAAACTCAGAAAAAGTCCAAATTTCGAGTTTAGAGCTTAGCTTGGAACATTTCCTTATTAAGCCCAACAAAGCTTGTACTAGAATATTTTATATTTCCTCTTTTGATTTTGCCTATATAAGGCACCTTATCTCTCAACTTTAGGGTATCACTTATTATGTTACAACACTTTTAGTCATCTTTTAGGAGTAGAATAACTTAGGGTTTTGTGCCTCCATAGTTTCCACCATTGTTGGTGCTTGGAAGCTTTTATTGCTTTGTAAGAACAAGATTTACCTATTGAATACAAGCTTTTATCTTTGATTCTTCATTTTCTTCTTTATGATTTATTGTTCTTCATTTAAGGTAATCATTCTCACTTTTGTTATGTTAATTAATTATTGCTTAGTTGTTGCTTTAACTTTAATCATGAGTATATAAACTCCTAGTCTAGGGGTTGTTATGATTGCCATGTTTAATTGCTAGATGATTGGTTAGGGTAGTATGGGTTAGAGTTTTGTTGTGTTTATTAGTCTTAATGCCTAGATTAAGTTGGCCTCTTAATCTTTGATTAGTGTTTGATTAGTGAGGGCGAGAGTTAAACTAATCAAATAGACCTAGTTAAGCATAAGCTTAAGACCTAGATGCACGAGAGTGATTTAGGGATTTAGCGGTTGTTTGAGTTTGCGGATTAATCGGATTGAGTGGTGTAGTCGACATTCAATTGCACGAGAGTGAGTTGGATTTCGACTTATTAATCAATTGCCGGCTCTTCGACTTCCGGCTCGAGAGAGCGGATTTAGATACCTTAGAATGGCTTGACCCAAACCAATACGCGTATACCCAACCTATCTACCTAGGAATTGCTTTATCATGATTACCAACCCTTAGGCGCTTTTAATTATCGTTTTTAATCCGTTAATCAATTAGTTGTTTGTTGTTGCATTTTTTTAATTGTTTAGTGATTGGTTGCTTGAGTTTATTTCCGTAGTGTTACTTCAACCCCAATTACTCGTTTGCTATCCGGATTGAGTTTCAAGATCGATTTCGCTCACTTTAAACCTCTCATCCTTGTGGGTTCGACAACCCGGACTTAAAGTCCACTTTATTACGAGTTGGCATTTTTGCTAACAAGTTTTTGGCGCCGTTGCCGGGGATGAGGTTGCGTTTAATTGATTGAAAGCATTTTGAAATTCGGTCGAGTTAGCCTTATTTTCTGCTTTTACTTTTCTTTAGTTAGTTTGTGTTTTCGTGAATTACGCTTGGTGTTCTTGTTTGTGGTTGCGTAGAAAATTTTGGACTTCATTGGTTTATCTTCAAATATTCTTTTTATGGCGAATTATGGTCGGAAAGGAGTAATGGCATGGAATCAAAGTTATTTGCCGTACCAAAACATTAACTACAATTGTGATATTTGTGGGAATTTTAATCATACCAGAGATGAGTGTCCCGAACTCTATCCGGAGTGGAATGAGCATGTTGACTATGTGGGTGATCAATGGCAAGCTAGTGACCCTTATTCCGACGTGTATGATCCGGGGTGGCACAACCCTCCGAACTATGGTTGGAGCAACAATTGGGAGAACTTCAATGAAAACTTGAACTTCGATTCAAGCTATCACCCACATCAAAACCAATGTGACCTCAATTCCAATTTTGGCAATGAACCACAACAATCACATGGTTTTCAACAAGATGAAATGTTTGATGAATCTAGCAAAATCGACAAGATCATGGAGTTGTTAGATAGAATGGAGGTACAACATGAAATTCAATCTACACATCTCCATAACCTAGAGATACAAGTTACTCGGTTAGCTAGTGATTTGCAAGAGACAAACCAAGAAGGATTACTAGCCGAAATTGAAGCTCCTCCAACACAACATGCTATGGCCATAGAGTTGAAAGATGATGATTCTTTAGTAGAACATCCTCCCACAAAAGTTCACATAGAGATCGAAAGAGAAAGGTGTGAGGATGTTGAACTTGAAGCTCCAATTTCCAAGCCACTTACTTGTCCCAAGAGTGTAAATGATGAAAGTAAGGAGAAATTTGGTATTACGGTACCCTACGAGGAATTCAACAAATCCTTTGATTATAAAGATCCATTCTTAGAGGGGTTTGACTCCGAGTATGATGGAAACAATACCAAGTATATGAAGATGCTCCATACTCCTCATGTTCATTATTTTAGAGTACAAGCATACTTCATATCACATGAGCTTTATTTGAAAGAGCCAACACGGAAAAAAAGGGAGAAGATGCTACCAAGACGGCTTCCACATGTTAGGTTGTATTTTTAACAACCTTACGCAAAGAGTCTAGCTTTGGACTCCAACTAAAGCGCACTCGGGAGGCAATCCCGAGAGGTTCGATTTCTTTTCTTGTCATTTATCTTTTGTTATTTATTTTTAGTGTTTCATTTATGTTATTTTGCGTTTGATTAAAAAAGATTTTATTCTCTAACCCAAACTCATGCAATTTTCATATATGTTTTATTTCTTAGCATTGAGGGCATTGTTTAGAAATAGTGTGAGGAGGGTTGGAAAATTGAATCTCGTTTGTGTTTAGATTGTTTTAGGTTGTTTTTATGTGTTTATGCTTTTATGTGTTTATTTAGTTTAAATGTTTTAGGATGTTTGTGTTATTTTAGGTTGGGATTTTGGTGCCTTTAGTGCATGAAGCATTTGCTTAATTTTGTAAGCATGTTATCTAAGTTGAATGAAATGTTTGAACCGTATTAATTGTCAATTTTTCGGTTAATGAATGCTTAAAATGATGCTTCTCGAGTAAACAATTTTTGGTGATGCTTGCCTAATGAAATGCCAATCGTATGACATGATTCGATAGTATTAGGGTGAACTCACTTGTGAGCAATTTTTGCCCTCGATGCATGCTTGATTTAGCTTGATGCGGATTCATGATATGTATGTCATAAAATTATGTAATTTTCAAAATTTGGGTATGCTTGGCATGGTTGATGTAGTTTCTAGTACATGGCAAAAACACACATTTTTCATTGATTAAATATTTTGAGCCTACATTTCTTGTTGTGTTTTGCATGCTTAGTCCTAAAACTTGCTCGGTGTCCGTTCAAGATTGCATTGTTGAGTTTTTGGCAATTAGATGAGTATGACAATTAGGATTACACATTTCTTTAAACCACTTAAAAGCCTACCTTTTTACCCCTAGATAACACAAACTTGAGCCTAAGACCTTTCTTGTTTTTAAACCACATTTTCACACATTTAACCTTTCAAAAATTTACCTCTTTAAACACCACATTTGACTTGATTGACTTTAATGTAAGAAACACTTGATCCTAACTTGATGAAAAGAAAAAGAAAAGTGCACAAAATGCCTTAGTAGAAAAGAAAGAAAATCAAAACAAAGAAAGAATAAAGAAAGTTTAGAAAAAAAAAGAGAAAAAGAAAGAAAAAGAAGTTGAATGCAAAAGAATAAATAGAGGCATGAAAAAGAAGAAAATGTTCACATTGTGCAAAATTCCAAGTTAGATCAATTTGATATATTTTGTGAGTTAGTCATCAAGTTATTTGTTTAACCAAAAAATTTACCTTTCTACCTACCCTAACCCTTAGCCTCATTACAACCCAATAAAGTCCATATGATAATTGTCGGAAACCGAACTAAGTAGTGGAGTCCGGACTATGAGCAAGCCTATGGTGACTTTGCATGCATTCTTTTACACCTTGATCTTTTGAGTGAGTGAAATCTAGAGAGGATTATTCCATTGCTTAATACTTAAGAACTATGACATGTTTTGCCCAAGTTAGCTTGTGATAAATTTGTGTACATGTCCCGCATATGATAGCAACCTCGAGATGTAAATTGTTTTGTTAAAGTGCTTGCGTGATTGTAGTCTTAATGTCATCGGATCATGTTATTATAATTGCATTCCTCATTTGTTTGCATCACTCTTATTTATCGGTTCTTGAAGCATTTGGTTGAGTATTCATTGGTTGAAATGCAATGTTTGATACATGTTCAAGTATGAGTTTATTAGTTAGCATGTGTTCTTAAGTAAGATTCATTTCTTGCTTGGGGACAAGCAAGGGTTTAGTGTGAGGAGGTTTGATAGGAGTAGAAATACTCCTATTTTCTATGTCGGTTTTGGTCTTTCTAATATGCTTTTATTGCTATAATTGAGCTATTTTGGGTCTTATTGTGTGTTTTAGTATTTCAGGTTAAATACATGGAAATCAATGAGTTTTGGGTTTAATTTGAGCATTCCGAAGGTTTCCGAAGCAAAGAGACGCCGAAAGCACATTTGCAAATCTGAAAATCTGACCCCGCTGCACTAATTGAAGAATTTGGACCAGTAAGAGACTTCCAATGAATTTGTGTTCTTCATAAGAAATAAAGTAGACATCTTAAGCTTTCCAGGGGTTCAAAAACCAACTCATTTGGAGGTTTCTACAGCGAGTTATGAAGTTTTGAAGTCAGTGTTTGTGCAGCAGAAATAGTGTCTCTTTCAAGACAACTTTTGTGCATGTCTCGATCGAGAACCTCACCTTCTCGATCGAGAAGCAAGGCAAAAAATGGCAGAGAATTGGAAAATCTTGCTTCTCGATCGAGAAGCTGACTTTAATGAAGCTTCTCGATCGAGAAGTGAAGAAAACTCAGAAAAAGTCCAAATTTCGAGTTTAGAGCTTAGCTTGGAACATTTCCTTATTAAGCCCAACAAAGCTTGTACTAGAATATTTTATATTTCCTCTTTTGATTTTGCCTATATAAGGCACCTTATCTCTCAACTTTAGGGTATCACTTATTATGTTACAACACTTTTAGTCATCTTTTAGGAGTAGAATAACTTAGGGTTTTGTGCCTCCATAGTTTCCACCATTGTTGGTGCTTGGAAGCTTTTATTGCTTTGTAAGAACAAGATTTACCTATTGAATACAAGCTTTTATCTTTGATTCTTCATTTTCTTCTTTATGATTTATTGTTCTTCATTTAAGGTAATCATTCTCACTTTTGTTATGTTAATTAATTATTGCTTAGTTGTTGCTTTAACTTTAATCATGAGTATATAAACTCCTAGTCTAGGGGTTGTTATGATTGCCATGTTTAATTGCTAGATGATTGGTTAGGGTAGTATGGGTTAGAGTTTTGTTGTGTTTATTAGTCTTAATGCCTAGATTAAGTTGGCCTCTTAATCTTTGATTAGTGTTTGATTAGTGAGGGCGAGAGTTAAACTAATCAAATAGACCTAGTTAAGCATAAGCTTAAGACCTAGATGCACGAGAGTGATTTAGGGATTTAGCGGTTGTTTGAGTTTGCGGATTAATCGGATTGAGTGGTGTAGTCGACATTCAATTGCACGAGAGTGAGTTGGATTTCGACTTATTAATCAATTGCCGGTTCTTCGACTTCCGGCTCGAGAGAGCGGATTTAGATACCTTAGAATGGCTTGACCCAAACCAATACGCGTATACCCAACCTATCTACCTAGGAATTGCTTTATCATGATTACCAACCCTTAGGCGCTTTTAATTATCGTTTTTAATCCGTTAATCAATTAGTTGTTTGTTGTTGCATTTCTTTAATTGTTTAGTGATTGGTTGCTTGAGTTTATTTCCGTAGTGTTACTTCAACCCCAATTACTCGTTTGCTATCCGGATTGAATTTCAAGATCGATTTCGCTCACTTTAAACCTCTCATCCTTGTGGGTTCGACAACCCGGACTTAAAGTCCACTTTATTACGAGTTGGCATTTTTGCTAACAGTAGGCTTGGCTTTTAATTACTACTCTTATTTTAATTAAACTCATAAAATACAAGTGAGACTCCATTTTCATTTTAACCTCACTTCATTATAATTTCAACACAATCTCACAACTCTCCAAGAAAACCCTTCTCTAAATTCTTGTGTTGTAGTTCATACAATGTCAGATCATCTCTCTGAAGAAGTAGTAGCTGAAATCTTGAAGAGACAGTCAGTCAAATCTCTACTACAATGCAGAAGTGTGTGCAAATCATGGTATTCTCTAATCACAAACCCTACTTTCATTTCCCTTCACATAGCTCACACCACTCAAGCCAACAAACCCTACCTCCTTGTCAAGAAAAACCAAACATATCCTGTAAAACCACATTTTGTGTTGCAAACTGATAATGAGTCATTTAGTGAGTGTAAACAACTGGGCGAGTATCGAAATGCTGTAGACATAGCCGGTTCATGTCATGGTTTGGTTTGTTTGTCTGATGGAATGAATAATCGTCTGATTGTATGGAACCCGGCAATTGGAGAGTTTATTACAACCTCTTTAAGAGAGCTTTGCGACGGTAGTACTCATTTTGTTGGATTTGGGTTTGATAGCAAGAACAATTCCTATAAAGTCGTTAGGATTGCTTATATAAATAAGATTTTTAAAGAAGGACTCATCCAACCGTTTGTTGAGATTTTTGAACTCAACTCCAATGCTTGGAAAACCATTACTGTCAAGAATCTAAATTATAATCTTTATAATTCTGATTATTCTGCTTATTTAAATGGTGCTGTTCACTGGTTTGCAAAGATATATTGGAAGATTGGTAGAAGAATGATGATAGCTTCATTTGATTTGAGCACCGAAGTATTTGAAGAGTTGATGTTCCCTAATGCCCTAGCTGAATCAAGTGATCCTCATCTTTCTTTATCGGTGTACCGCCAGTCATTAACTCTTATACACTATGAAGAATTTATATTTTATGACGAGTCTTGCATAAGTTATACAAAATGTTCTATTTGGGTGATGAAAGAGTATGGTGCAGTAGAATCTTGGACTAAACTATTTAACATAGATTTACCAAATCCTGGAGGTTTGATGAGGGTGCTAAGCTTTCAACGGCATGGTGGAATCCTTATTGAGGATGGTAATGGTGAGATAGGTTCTTATGACCCCGAGACACAAAGGGTCACCCCTCTTTACTTCGATGGAAACATCTTCGAAATGCATTCTTACATAGAGAGCCTTGTTTTACTCAAGAACAGAATCAATTAGAAGCTTAAAGCAAGCGTAGAAGAGCAAGAGTGGACCCAAGTTATCTATTCGAGACATGCATTGCTCAAGTAGGTTTAACTTTATATATTTATGTCTTTTGTTTTTACTGATCATGACACTATAAATAGCTAAATTAACTGTCTTTTTGATGAATTGTATGATATCTTTGTAACTGAATATTAGGTATCGTTGATTCATGTTATGGCTTGATCTATGTACTGTCTTAATGAAAGTTTGTCTATTTATTTGAGGGTGTGTGTGTGAAATGACTTCAAAATGATTATTGTCTATCTATTATGAGTTGATAAATGATACGTCTCTTTCTCCAAGTTGATGGTTCTAGATCATATTCATGCAGGCAGGACTATTGGTTTCAAAATTAAAAAATTTACTGTCCATGGCTTTGGTTCTCATTCTTGCTTGAATGAGGAATTTAAATGAGCTAAATGAGAAATTTAAAGAAATGACGGTTCCTGATTCATTAGTGCTCTCTGAAATCTTCCATTCGTTTTCTATGTGTGGCCGATCACTTGCTACATGTATTATAGAAATTTGATAAGCAATTGTATCATGGTTATAGGGTTTTTTTTCTTTCGAAAATTGAATACTTATGGTAGAGAACAATCTTTGAACATTCTAATTACTAATCATGGTACATATACGCGCACACTGTCTCTCATCAGTGAAATACAATCTTGTAACTTCCATTAGACAAGCAAAAAACACATTACACATTAGCACCAGCCAGCATGGCCAGTTCTTTGCATCCTTCTTTATCCCTACATGATAATTAGGAAATCAAGATTGTGTCGGAAGCAGAAACTAATAGCAATCATAACAGAAAAAGATGGCTGTAACAATGTGTTCCTGACATGGAACGATTTATGGAAGCAGTGAGCAACTCTGTTTATGCCCAATTCAGGTAATTCAAACTAAACTACATTGTCTAAACTTATTCATCCTTCTATCAGTAACACATTTAACTTTTTTCAGGCCAGAGGCTCATTATTATAAATGTTCTATCTACTATCCTCACTTTTATGGCTATTGGTGGGTTTCCGTCTTTTGTCGAGGAAATGAAGGTATTTATTCCGCAAAATTTGTTTCTATCTGAGCTAGATTAGTGATTAAATAATCAACGGATTCATTTCATATGAAGGTATAAACTTCTGCTTAAGTACTATTGCATTTTAGATATTCTTTTTTTCATTTTTTATTAATGTACTCGAAATATCAGAGTTCCGGAGAATTTAAGACTAATTTAGCTTATGTAACCAAACTGAATAAATTGGATACATCTGCAATGATGTATAACTCGAACTCTCTAAGAAAGCAAGTTTATTTGCTACGAAAAAGGGAAATGCTTAAGTTGCCAATTAGTGATGATGATTACGTGTTAGTGAATTTCTAAGGCATCCTCTTGGAATTGAGGCTATGTTAAACACGAAGACTATGGAAAATTTTGAACCCATTGGTGCCAATACATATAGGTTTTTTATTTTGCCAGAAATTCAAATACCAAATTTTGAAGCTGCTCTGTTCTTGATCTTAGAGTCACCCCAACACAAGAAGATTGTACTGTTGAGATGCTTTCTTGCAAGGTAATTCATCATGAAAAAAGAATTTTTGCTATTATTCAGATGTGTAAAACCTTCGGTTGATTTTTGAAAGTACTTTAAGTGAAAAAAGAATTTTTGCGTATTCAGATGTGAAAACCTGATTTGTTGTCCTCTATGGATTTTCCCTATGAAAAGAATAGGAGTTTTCATTTCGTACTACATAGTTGAATATTAATGGAAACTTAGGAATAATATTTTGTGTTGGGGTTTCAGGATGTTGGACAAGGACCAAACTTGGAGATGAAGAGAAGCCATCATAGTTTCCAGAATCAGTGTCTTGTTCTTACAAGAAGATCAATTTGTAATGCATTCTCTTTGGCATTTGAATTTGATTTGGTTTAAATGGTATGTATCCTCAACAGATTTTGAGAGCGCATGCCTTCTTGAATGATAATGTTAAAGTGGATTGCAACCCATGAAAAAGATGCCGCTACTGCTAGTGTTGCCTCGTCTGTCTAAATCCATCCTTGATCTGAGTAAGCAGGCTGTCATCGGCTGAAAGGTGGCGGTGTCGGTCAGAGTGGAGGAGCTGGAGGAGTTGATTTTAGATTTGAGTTCATATATGTTTTGAGTGAAGAAGCACAGAGAAAGTTTATAGTTTTATGATGGAAGCACAACTAGATTCTGGTTAGATTGTTGGGTTGACGAATATTTGGTTTTGATTCATCATGTTATTGTGCAAATCCCAAATAATATGCTGAACATGGCTGTCAAAGATTATGTTAAGAACGACCGCTCTTGGAACCGGAAAATGTTCTCGCCCTTTTTATCTCAACAAAAGCTGCTACGAATTGCGACAATTTTGCCTCCTTCGCAAGGTTTAGGGAGGGATAAGCTTTTTTGGGCAAATACTTCTACAACTACATTTTTTTGTACTATTAATAACATTAATATCTAATTAGTATATAAATTAAAAATGAAGGATTGTTGTAAACTCTTTTTCAAATGAAAAGAATACAATTTAATGCTTTTGGGTAGAGATGAAACATAAAAACTCAAAATTGGGTACAAATGGTGTTTTTACAAGGTCAGGGTATAAACGAAAAAAAATGCAAGGTGGAGTTTTTTTAAGGAATTAAGCCAAAAATATACTAAACGTTATTAAACTTTAGTACTATTTTAAAAAGATACTCGGGATTGATTCTTTAATGTTAAAGATTTTAATTTATTGATCATCAATTAGTATTTGAATAAAATCTAATAGAACAAGATAGATGTGTAACCAAAATTCAGGGGTGACGTGACGATTGTGACAGGATTCTAATTCCACGTCAGCTTTTGTTAGTCATATTTCAGTAAAATATCAACCAATAATGGACATTTTAAAGCTCAGTAATTTTAAATAGCCTTTTTGAAATTAATTAGATCAAAATTCTGTAACCTCTTTTTTGAAATTAGATCAAAATTCTGTAACCTCTAATGTTCTTAAACATATAAATTTTAAACTCTATTTAACATATATTTATATTTCCATTGCATTAGAAATTAAAACTTTATTATTTGATGTGGCTTAATAATTTTTTTTTTATTACAGAGCAGATCTGAAAACTAGTAACTCACAGCCCTCTCATAGCTCACACCACAAAGGTCATGATGTAGCCATTTTCGAATTCCAACAGGGGCCACTTCAAGCTCATGAACGCCAGGAGGAAGCAGAAAAGTTGGCTTCTCTGTATATGTCAGCAATTGAAACTATTACTTTCTGAAAGGATTTGTTGGATAGCCCACACCAAATTAGAAAATCTACTCGGGATGTTCGTCTGACTAGATACGAGTTGGAGTACGCCCAAAGTGTCCACTTGGAAACGGAGCTGAAGGATGTTAAGCTTCTTGGCTATAAGGAGACCTTGATACGACGCCCACAGTTGCCTCCATTATCGTACATATGCCAATATCAACCACCACGAAATACTTCTGGAGTACTTATCTCTGTTAAAATGATTGCCCCAGCTGCTTGTTACGGTTAACATCGTGAATCTCTCCTGCAATCCGCCATCCCGTAGTTGTACCTTGGTTAAAGACATGAGAGTTCCGCAAACTCCATAATTTCCAGATTGTTATACCAAAGCAAGAATATCATCCTCCTCTTTTTGAGATCAGTTGCAAGAAAGCCAATTAGACAAAGGCATTTTGAAGAATCCCCCTCCAATTGAACACAAAGTACCAAACTTGCTTGGAGAAAATACAATCTTGAAAAACATGCAGAATACCCTCAGTGTGCTGCTTACATCGACTACACCTGGAGCTCATAGCAATATGCTTGTGGGCTCTTTCAGAATTTGTCAAGAGACGATTCTGGAAAACCAACCAAAGAAACAACCGGATACGCTGAGGGCCTTCCCATCTCAACACCACCATTGGTGCTCCATTATCACCTGGTAGGCTGATTAAAAATAATATTTTTTTTTAATTTTTTTAAAAAATATTTCCGACAAAAAAATTAAAAATAATAATAATTTTTTTATTATTTTATTAAATTAAAAAAGTTAATTAATTATTTGGATGTATTTGATTATATTTTAAGTTTAAGGATTTATTTGTATTTTTAAAAATAGAAAAAAGTATCTTTTAAACTCTTTTTCAAATAAAAAAAAAGTATAATTTAATACTTTTGGGTAGGGATGAAACATAAAAATCTAAATTTGGGTACAAATGGTGTTTTTATAAGATCAGAGTATAAACAAAGAAAAAGTACAAGGTGGGTGTTTTTTAAGAAATTAAACCTATATTTTTTTCATCCAAAATTCATATTTCACAATATGAGGGTCATAATTGATAATTAAAAATCATCGGGTGCCAATTTGAAATTCGAGGAAGATATTAAGGTCGTTTCTGTACTTTCCCTTAAGTTCAAACATTTTAACAAACAAGAACTCCAGAGTGTTGTTTATTCAGAGCATTTTCACTTCCAGAGAAGGAAGATAACAGAGAAGAACAATGTCAGATTATTTCTCTGAAGAACTCGTGGTTGAAATCTTGAAGAGACTACCTGTCAAATCTCTGTTGAAATTTACAAGTGTTTGCAAATCATGGTATTCTCTAATCACAAACCCTAATTTTATTTCCCTTCACTTAGCTCACACTACTCATGCCAACAAATCCTACATTTCATCTTATTATCCTTCAGAAAGCTATGCATATTATAGGAAACAGGAATTTGTGCTGCATAGTGATATTGATTCGTTTAGCGAGTTTGAGAAACTCGAGTTAAGCTCTTTTTACATGTGTAATTCCTATTTTGAGATTGTTGGTTCGTGTAATGGTTTGGTTTGTTTGTCTGATGAAATTAATAATCGCCTTATTTTATGGAACCCGGCAATCCGAGAGTTTATTACAATTTCTTTGAAGGGGTATTGCGACCAATTTGCCATTATTGGATTTGGGTTTGATAGCAAGAACAATGCCTACAAAATCGTGAAGATTTCTAATGATTTAGGTGATGGTCAACCACTTGTTGAGATTTTTGAACTTTCCTCCAATGCTTGGAAGACTATTCTTGTCAAGAATTTAGATTATTCTATTTGTAATTCGGGCTCCTGTACTTATTTGAATGGTGCTGCACATTGGTTTGCATTAAAATATAATGTCTGGGAAATTACAATAGCGTTATTTGATTTGAGCAACGAAGCATTTGAAGAGTTGAGGCTCCCTGAGGCGCTAGCTGACTTAATGGACACTAAGCTTGTTACTTTAACAGTGTGCCGCCAGTCATTAGCTTTAATATACTATGAGGATTGGCCTGGTTATTATTGTGTAAAATGTAGTATTTGGGTGATGAAAAAGTATGGTGTGCCACTATCCTGGACGAAACTATTTAACCTTGATGTAGAAAATTATGGAAATTTCTTCAAGGTGCTAAACTTTCAACGGAATGGTGAAATTCTTATTCAAGAGCGTTACGGTGAGGTAGCTTCTTTTGACCCTGAGACAGAAAGGGTCACCACTCTTGGAGTCCATGGATATAATTTCGTAGTGCATTCTAATTACGCGGAGAGCCTTATTTTACTCGACGGAAAAAGAAACAGAAAGAACCTAGTAGAAGGTTAAAGGAGCAAGCAGAAGAGTAAGATTGAACCTGAACAATCTACTCTAAATATACACTGCTCAAGTAGGTTTAACTTCATATATTTTTGTTATATTTTGATTTTCTTTATCATGAAATTAAAACAAGCTGAAACCGCTATTCTAATTGCTCTTTTGATGAATTTTATGTATTTATGTAGCTGAACATCTGAGATTGTTGGTTCATGTTAAGGCTTGGTCTCTGTGTTTATGTAGCTGAACATTTGAGATTGTTGGTTCATGTTAAGGCTTGGTCTCTGTGTTTATGTAGCTGAACATTTGAGATTGTTGGTTCATGTTAAGGCTTGGTCTCCGTGTCTATGGTCGTCTGTTTAGCTAATGCAAAGTGATTAGAGTTCTTATGATTCTAAAATTGATACCACTTTTTTGTCCAAATTTATGGCTTTAGATCAATTTCATGGAGGTCTATTGTTTTCAAATATAAAGAATTTGTCGTTAATTGCTGTGCTTCTCATAATTACTTGAATGGTGTTGTCCATTGGCTTATGTAGAACACAGTGAGCAATTTAAAGAAATAAAGAATTAGTCCTCTCTGTACCAGCGTTCTATTTGTTATATTTTGGTAACCCAACAAACTGAACGTCGGTAATCATTCTTTAAAAGTAGTATAGTTGAATAACCGCAAAATATATAGTTGAATAACTGCGTGTGGCTAATCACTTGCTACATTTATCATGAAAAATTGATCAGTGGTCATAATTATGGTTGTAGGGTGAAAGTTTTTTCTGTTTGGATGTTGAAATGAAAAATGTCAAATGTAATGCATACATATCACAGTGTTTATAACGTACAAACTTGATTTTGTAAATTCTACGTACACGCACTCTGTTTCTTAGCAGTGAAACAAGATCTTACAAGTTCTATGGTCAGTTTTCTTCATCATTCTTTATCTCAACATGATAATTCAGAAGAACTAATAGTATCGAAACACTAAAAGATGGCTGTAACGACGATGGTGATGATGGTGTTGTTCTTGACTTGGAAGGAGTGCAATGCTTGCAGAATTTATGTTTTGACATAAAGAAACTGATCAATTCTTATAAATGGTTGTAAACAAGCACAAGACAAGCCTGCAGATATTCTTATAAATGGTTGTAAACAAGCACCGACTTATGGAACATCCGCAAGAAGAAGAAAATTAATGACTTATAACAATTGTGTCAAACTATTGCTGATTGTGTCAATATCTTGTTCCTGCTTCTGCAGCAAATCAGTTTACAATCTGTTGCTTACTTTATCTTACGTAATTGGGCTAAAACTCCAAATGGCACTAAACTTTTACACTAAGTTCTAATTTATAAAAAAAAAAAATCAATTCATATAAATCATGTTGAGGAAATGAAGGTAAAATATTTCTAAATTCTCGTTGGCATTTTCAATTCATATATATCATGTTGAGGAAATTAAGGTAAAATATTTCTCATTCCTGATGGAACATAATCAATCATTTAACTTTTTGTTCATTAGGATCCTGAATAAGACTTAAGGTGAAGCAATGCCAACTGACGAGGTATTTCTTCGTCATAAAATCATTTAAATCATATCAAGGAAATGAAGGTATTTCTTAAGATTTTATGAGTTCACAGTTACTTTTTTTTTAAATTTAATATTTCATTTTTTTTTGAAAAACATTAATTCAATTATTTTAGAAAAAAATAGTTATAAAAAGTAAATATAGTAAGAAACTTAAAAAAAATTTAAATTTAGGAATATAAAGTAAAAAATAAATAAATGTATAAAGCCATTGATTTTGTAAAAATATAATTATAATTGATATATGTGTCAAAAAAAAGTTCATTCCTTTTAATTTTGGTATTAAGAAAGTACAAATAGAATAGAAGACCATATAATTTGGTGAAAAGAAAATACTTCAACAAACCCATCTGACCTAAACCTAACCAGAGCGTATTCACTTCCTGTGTAGTTCGCATAATTCATAGATAATTGAACAATGTCAAATTATCTCTCAGAAGAACTTGTGGCTGAAATCTTGAAGAGATTGCCTGTCAAATCTCTATTGAAATTTAAAAGGGTTTGCAAATCATGGTATTCTCTAATCACAAACCCTAATTTTATTTCTCTTCACTTAGCTCACACCACTGAAGCCAACGAAACCTCGTCACTTATCATGAAGACCTCTCATCGGATACGACAATTTGTTTTGGTGAATGATAATGGTTCAGTTTGTGAGCTTAAGGAATCGGATTTAGTTTCTTTTCACATCAACTCTAATTCCTCATCTCCCGTATCTAATTTTGAGTTTGTCGGTTCATGCAATGGGTTGGTATGTTTAACTGATAACCCACGTAAGCACCTGATTTTATGGAACCCGGCAGTCGGAGAATTTATTACAACATCTTCATGGGAGCATAATTATAAGAGTGATGTCGTTGTTGGATTCGGGTTTGATAGCAAGAAGCGTGATTATAAAGTGGTGAGGATTTTAGTTGACAGCAAAGGTATGGCTTCTCTACCATTTGCTGAGATTTTTGAACTTAGCTCCAATTCTTGGAGGACAATAATGGGCAAGAATCAAAAGTATGATGGTTATGCATTTGTAACTCGTGCTTATTTGAATGGCGTTGTTCATTGGATTGCATATAAATATTGTGGAATACACCATTACAAAAAGTTAGCCGTAGCATCGCTAGATTTGAGTACCGAAACATTTGATGATTTGATGCTTCCTGATGTCCTAACTGAAATTTCGAAGCCTCATCTTATTTTAAAAGTGTACGGCCAATCATTAGCTGTGGTGCAGTATGAATGGAGTCCCTCTACTCATTATAATGCAAAATGTTGTATTTGGGTGATGAAAGATTATGGTGCACCAGAGTCTTGGAGTAAACAATTTACCATAGATTTGGGAAACCACGGAGTCTTCAAGTGGGTGCTAATCTTTCAAGGAAATGGTAGAATTCTTGTTGAAAAACGTGATGGTGAGTTAGCTTCTTATGACACTGAGACACAAAGGGTGGCACGACTGGGAGTCCATGGATATTATTACTCGGCGCATCCTTACACGGAGAGCCTTGTTTTACTAAAGGAAAAAAACAACAAAAAGTAGCTTTAAAGCAAAGCATAGAAGAGTAAGTCTGAATCTGATCATTCTATTCTAAAAATACACTGCTCAATTAGATTTAACTTTACATATTTCTGTTTTGTTTTTGCTTCCCCTTGATCTTGAAATTGAAGGAAGCTGTTCTTTTCATGAATTATATTTATGTATATAACTCTAAATTTGAGATAGTTGGTTCATGATATGCTTGGTCTGTCCAGAGCTGCACTCAAACAAATCCCCTTATGAAGCTGTTGGGAGAAAAGTTTGGCATTTCATCATCTATTATAACATAAATAAGTACTTGACCAGCAACGTGCCCAATGTAATCAATTTAGCACAATGCAGTAAACTGTATATACACACAGGGGTGGATCCAGGGGTCGAGGAGGGTCGGACGACCCATCTTAACGGGAAAAAAATTTAAAAAAATAGAAAACTTGACAGTTTTTCTTGTAGAACCGCCCCAACAACCGCCCCTAATAGTTCTAGGGGGCGGTTTGTTCATTCTTAACCGCCCCTACATGTCGTTGTTGCCGCATTTACACCATATTTTACGTTGTTTAAATTTTATAAAGCCGAATGCAAAATTCCGACCCTCCTGATTTGGAGTCCTGGTTCCGCCCCTCCTGTACACATACTGTGTTCCTTATCAATGAAACAAAATCTTACACATTAGCATTCTTCATCTAGATAGCACCTACACTTTATTAAACGCTTTCCATTTCAAAAACTTGTCGGATAGTTGGAGTTTAGGACACAAAACTCCATTTTAACCTAGGAAACATTAAAATAATACTGTCACGGGTGTTTGTGTCTGTGCTACATAGCTGGCCACCATGGCCAAAAATACAACTGGTTATGCCCAGCTTGGTGAACTTTGTAGGCTGTAGGTATTGTCTTTGAAGAAAATTCCATTATCATGAAGAATATATTTCTATTTGGACTTAAATTGCTTGGGATAATATTGGAGAAATTCTTAGGTAGTCTCGATCTACCATGCCATCCGTAGACCAAACATATCACATTATGACACGTCATTAAAATGATGGCAATCTTATAATATTACTATTCAAAGGTGTAAATAAATAAAAAACGAATTTATAAGATTGCCATCATTTTAATGACGTGTCATAATGTGATAGGTTAGTCTACGGATAACGTGGTAGACCGAGTCTATATAAGAATTTCTCGTAATATTGTTACCTTAGATCTATTATAATATTTTTGTCCTGCCTCTACAGCAAATTAGGTTACCATCTGTTGCTTATTTTATCTTTAAGTATTTGGGTGAAAACTCGGAGTGGTACTAAAATTCTATCCTATGTTTTATTTTGGTTAGAAACTTTCAATAATCCGTATTCAAACGGTATTTAATATTTTTATTTTTATTTTATTTTAAGTCGAAATATTTTAAATTGCTTACATTACGTAACAATTACTGATGGCAAAGATGATGGTGTGTTCTTGACATGGAAGAAGGCCAATCCTTGAAGGTGCAACTGCTCGAATCGTGAATTAGCGGCCTATTTGGTTCGGCCACCGGTTCGGTGGTTAGAGCATTGATTCTATAATTGATGTTGACATTTAATTTGTGAAAGAGATACAATCTGAGAGTCAAATAAAAAAAGATACAAATGACTACTTGAAGTTGCTCTCTATGGGAAAATACTAATTACTGTAATTAGATAAAAAAATTGAGTAGAAAATTGCATATGTTTTTGTAATAAATTCAATTTACTTAAATATATAAGTCTCATTACTAATTATGACTAATTAAATCTAAAAATATAAATTTTGTAAGTTTAAGTAACCCTAATGACCTAGAAAATTTAATATCCTCTAATTTAGTAAGAAACATATATTTCAGTGCCTTAAACTTATTTGTATAAGGAACTAATCCGTAATAGAGTGAATACAAAATAAAAAGTTTATCCTATAGTATAATAATGTGCTCTGAAATTCGTACTATATTTAGCATTTTGCTATATTTTATGCTAAAAATAGCACAAAATAAACTATATGCAATGTATATGTTCTAAGAATACTATTGGAATTGCTTTAAAAGATCGTAAGTTTGACTATAAGCTTTGTAGCCGTTTATCCGATTGAATTAGCAAAAATCTAACAATTAAGACCTAATAATGCTAACATCTATCTCTATTAAAAAATATTTAAAATTTGTAATTGCTCAAAAAAAATATCACTCTCAATCCAACTAACACATAATTAATAATAATTTATTAAAAATAATATAAATATAGTTTATTTATCTGTTCGGCTTTAGGCTTTTGGGCCACCCTGGCAACGGAACGGGCACAAAGGCTTTAATAATAGTAAAATCTCAGTTCAAACTGTCAGTACAATTTTTTGTTTACAAAACCCTAGCATTCGTAAAATTTACAAGTGTGAAGAATTAGACGTAAGTTCAACAAAATCTCAGAACTCCCCAATTACAGAAAAGAAAAATGTTAGGTTATCTGTTTGAAGAACTAGCGTTTGAAATCTTGAAGAGAATACCGATCAAATCTCTAGGGCAATGTACAAGTGTGTGCAAATTATGGTATTCTCTAATTACAAACCCTAATTTCATATCCCTTCATTTAGCTCACACCAACAAAAAATATTTTCTTGCCGAGAAGCATTTGATGAGATTATGCTCCCTCGCGCAGTAGCTGAAATTTGATTCGCTCGTCATTTGCTTTGTTGCACGATGAATTGAGTCGTGAAAAATGCTGTATTTGAGTGATGAAAGAGTATGGTGCAGCAGAATTTTGGGTTAAGCTATTTACCATTGATTTACCAAAACCTAGACTTTTATTCAAGGTGCTAAACTTTCAGGGGAATGGTGGGTGGAATTCTTGCTGAGAAAATTAACGGTGGGATTGCTTCTCATGACCCTGAAACAAAAAAGTGACCCGTCTAAGAGCCTTGTTTTAATCAAGGAAAAATGGAACTAACAGGGTTAAAGCAAGCTTTGATTTCTCAAGTAGGTTAAATTATAATATTTCTGTTTTTCTTCTTTTTCTTTTCTTGATCACGAAATTGAAGGGTTATTGATATAAATGGTACCAAATCTTTGGACCTTATATCAAAATGGTACCAAATCTTTAATTTATATCTTTTTAGTGCCCAACTTTTATTAGAGGTCCTATTTATTCTTATTGTTTGACAGTTAAATAGGATGTTTAGCTTTCTGTTAAAGTCTGTTAGCTAGTCTGTTAGCTTAGCTAGTCTGTTAGTTGTGCCAGCTGTATGACAGCTGTATAGAGCGGTTATCAGCTCTGAGTCTGTATATAAACAATTCTTGATTCATTAATAAAGCTAAGGAAACATTTTTCCCAAATTGTAACATGGTATCAGAGCAAAGCTCAGAGCACAGCTCAAATTTTCTTTTCACTTTCTTGGCAGTTTCTCACTAACCAAACAGATCATTTTTCACGCTTCTGATTATACTTTACATAAACAAATTACATATTCAGATTCTCCTCTTTCTTGCGATTAAGAATATCACATTTGTTTTCTTTTTCAACCGTAATCATCAACTTTTCTTTCTCTTCTCTTGAAAATTTTCTCAGTAACCAAACAACACATTAACATCATGAGTCATTCATATAAACCAGAAGATTTACCTTCCAGCCCCTATTACTTACATCCTAATGAGAATCCATCTCTAATACTCGTAACTACTCCATTGAAAGGTTCGAATTATCATACTTGGGCAAGATCGATGAGAATGGCATTGAGATCTAAGAATAAAGACAAATTTATTGATGGAACTATTAAAGCTCCACATAAAGATGATGAACTATATCCAGTTTGGGATAGATGCAATGTGATGGTGCAGTCTTGGATATCTCAGACACTTTCAGTTCCTATTAGAAGCAGTGTTATGTGGCTTGACAAAGCCATCGATGTTTGGAATGATCTTAAAGAAAGATTTTCTCAGGGTGATGCACACAGAGTAGCTGAATTGCAGGAAGAGGTGTTTGCTCTTAAACAAGGTGATTCCTCTGTAACAGATTATTTTACTAATCTGAAAATCTTATGGGATGAGTTGACTAATCTCAGAACCATACCTACTTGTTTGTGTGATCCTCCACATGATTGTGAAGCGATTCATGTTGGTAGAAATTTTCAGAATAATGACTATGTAATCAGATTCTTAAGAGGCTTGAATGACAACTTTGGTGCTGCTAGATCTCAGGTAATGTTGATGCAGCCTTTGCCTGAGATTAACAGAGTATTTGCTATGATAATGCAAGAAGAAAGACAACTGGGAATGAAAAATGCAGAACCTAGAGAATCCAATGTATTTTATAGTCAATCAACAAACACTGCTGAAGAAATGCAGGATCAGAATGATAATACTCAATTCTTTGAAAATCAAAACCACTCAGTTTATGCCAATGCTGTTGGCTATTCTGGGCCCAGAAGGCCTTTTACCCCACATCCAAACATGCAGAGAAGATTTGTTCCAGGAAATTTTAATAATCAAGGAGTAAAGAAAACTTGTACCTTCTGTGGTTTTCATAACCATACTGTTGATATATGTTACAAGAAGCATGGTTATCCCCCAGGGTATACACCAAGAATCAGAGGAAATTATCCTATGAGTAATGAGAACGTACAAAATATGCAGAATATGCAGAATATGCAAAATATGCAGGGCACTCAAAACTTTCACCAGGCAAATATGGTTGACTCTAGTAGTTACCAGAACTTTCAACCAAATTTTGCTAACACTTCACCTATGTCAATGAGCTTTACTCCAGAACAGTATTCCAAGTTACTGAGTCTTATACAGCAGAATACCTTGAATAATGACAGTACTACTCATATCAACACATTGTCAAGCAATTTCAGGCCAGAACCAAATGTCTCAGGTATTTCCTATTCCTTCAGTTCTTGTTCTCAATTGCCATGTGAACAAAACTGGATTATTGATACTGGTGCTTCTGACCACATTGCTTGCTCTCTTTCTCTCTTCACTTCTTATTCTCCTATAAAGGAAGTCTATGTCAAATTACCAAATGGTGAAAATGTTTCAGTTACACATGTTGGGACAGTGAGAATCCCATCTTTTATTACACTACAGAATGTGTTGTTTGTGCCCAGATTCTCCTTCAATCTAATCTCTGCTAGCAGACTGACTTCCCAGTATAATCAGTTATGCATGATATTGTACTCTAACTCATGCTTTATCCAGGATATCAGGACCTGGAGGATGATTGGATTAGCTGAAAAGCTAAATGGTTTATACCATCTTAAGATGCCAAGTGGTAGCAACAATATTTCTAAGTCTTCTTGCAGGGCTGTTATGAGTGCTTCTACTATTGCCAAATCAGATTTATGGCATTATAGATTAGGACATTTGTCCAATGGTAGAATAAAATTGCTACAAGCTGTTGATTCCAGTATAGCTGTTCCAGTACACAGTCATTGTGATATTTGTCATTTTGCAAAACACAAGAGGCTTCCTTTTCCTGTAAGTCACTCTATCAGCAATAAAGTTTTTGATTTGGTTCATATGGATGTGTGGGGACCAACAAAAATTCCTTCAATGAATGGTTATAAGTATTTTTTAACAGTCATTGATGATCATAGTAGATATACTTGGGTGTTTTTCCTCAAGTCTAAAGCAGAAACAAGGGGTATTATTCAACAGTTTTGTGCTTATGTTGAGACACAATTCAAAACAGTAATTAAGTGCATTAGGACTGATAATGCACTTGAATTTGACATGCCTGTTTACTACAAGTCAAAGGGAATAATACATCAAACTAGCTGTGTGTACACACCACAGCAGAACAGTGTGGTTGAAAGAAAACATCAACATCTGTTGAATGTTGCTAGATCATTCAAGTTTCAGGCTTCAGTTCCAGCTTCATTTTGGAATTTTTGTGTAGCTTATGCAGCTTACATCATCAACCGTATCCCATCTCCTGTTCTACAAAATGACACACCCTTTGCCAAATTATTTGGAACTCTTCCAGATTATTCTATACTCAAAGTATTTGGATGCCTCTGCTATGCTTCCACAATCTCTGAGTTAAGAACTAAGTTTGATCCCAGAGCAAGAAAGTGTATATTCATTGGGGTTCCTGATGCAACAAAGGGATATATTTTATTTGACTTGTCTTCTAAGAAAGTCCTTATATCCAGAGATGTAGTCTTTTTTGAAACCATATTCCCCTATCCACAATTGTCTGCAACCATCAATCCTGATTCTGCAGACATTGTTTTTCCTGCTCCTTATGATACAAATGATGATGAATATACTGTTCCATCAATTCCTCCCTCTTCCATTTCTCCTCTTTCATCCTCACCTACTTCTATTTCTCCTCCTGCATTGAGAAGATCTCAAAGAACCATTCTTCAACCAGCCAGATTACAAGACTACATCTACAAACCTATTTCTTCTGCTACTGTTGCTCAGGTTACCAGTCCACATACTTTGGACAAGGTTATTTCCTATAACTCTTTATCTTCTAAACACAAAGCTTTCTCTCTTCAACTTAGTTCTATAACTGAGCCTCGTTCTTACAATGAAGCCATTAAACATGGCTGCTGGAGAGATGCTATGGCCAATGAAATTACAGCTTTAGAACACAACCACACCTGGGATCTGACAGCATTACCTACTGGTAAAAAGCCAATTGGTTGTAAGTGGGTCTACAAAGTTAAGTACAAGGCAGATGGCACCCTTGAAAGGTGCAAAGCTAGGTTGGTTGCAAAGGGGTATACTCAAGAACATGGCCTTGATTACTTGGATACTTTCTCCCCTGTTGCAAAAATGGGCACTATCAGAACCTTACTAGCTGTTGCAGCCATCAAAAACTGGCATCTTCACCAGTTAGACATTAATAATGCCTTCCTTCATGGTGATCTTCATGAAGAAGTCTATATGACTCCACCACCTGGCTTTCTCCCTTCTGGATCTTCTCAAGTCTGTAAACTTCAGAAATCATTGTATGGGCTCAAACAGGCAAGCAGGATGTGGCATGCCAAATTAACACATTCCTTGCTCAGTCAAGGGTTTCATCAAGCTTCAGCTGACCCTTCTCTTTTCACAAAGACACATCATGAATCCTTTATAGCCCTTCTGGTTTATGTTGATGATGTGATCTTGGCCAGTGACAATTTGACATTAATTTCAGAGGTTAAGAGCACATTGCATACTGCTTTTCAGATTAAAGATCTTGGCCCTTTAAAATTCTTCCTTGGACTGGAAGTTGCACGTTCAAAATCAGGTATTAACCTCTCTCAACGAAAGTATGCCCTTGATCTTTTGTTTGACACTGGTTTTAACACCTCCAAGCCTGCTCCTACTCCTCTTTCTTCTACAACAAAGTATTACAAAGGAGATAGCCCTTTACTTCTTAACAATGATGTTTACAGACAGTTGATTGGTAAACTGCTCTATCTCTGTAACACCAGACCTGATCTTCAATATGCTGTCCATCATCTTTCTCAGTTTCTTGATTGTCCAACTGAGAATCATCTTGCTGGTGTTCACAGAATTTTGAGGTATCTTAAACAAGCTCCTGGTCAGGGTTTGTTTTATGCAGCATCTAGTTCACTACAATTAAAGGCCTTCAGTGATTCAGATTGGGCAAGTTGTGTTGATTCCAGAAAATCAGTCACAGGTTTCTGCATATTCCTGGGGACTTCTTTGATTTCATGGCGTTCAAAGAAACAACAAACCATCTCTCGATCTTCTTCAGAAGCAGAATATAGAGCAATGGCTTCTACTTCTTGTGAGCTTCAATGGCTTCTATACCTACTTGGAGATTTACAAGCTCCACATACTTCTCCTGCTCTATTATTCTGTGATAATCAATCAGCCATTCATATTGCCCATAACCCAGTATTCCATGAAAGGACCAAGCACATCGAGATTGACTGTCATGTGATCAGGGAGAAGATCCAACAAGGAATCATTCATCTCTTGCCTGTTTCTACTACCAATCAACTTGCAGATCCTTTCACCAAGTCACTTTCTACTGCTGTGTTTCAGGAAGCAATTTCCAAGCTTGGCATTCACAACCTGTATGCAGCTTGAGGGGGGCTATTAGAGGTCCTATTTATTCTTATTGTTTGACAGTTAAATAGGATGTTTAGCTTTCTGTTAAAGTCTGTTAGCTAGTCTGTTAGCTTAGCTAGTCTGTTAGTTGTGCCAGCTGTATGACAGCTGTATAGAGCGGTTATCAGCTCTGAGTCTGTATATAAACAATTCTTGATTCATTAATAAAGCTAAGGA
Organism: Mercurialis annua; assembly: GCF_937616625.2. Taxonomy (NCBI): domain Eukaryota; kingdom Viridiplantae; phylum Streptophyta; class Magnoliopsida; order Malpighiales; family Euphorbiaceae; genus Mercurialis; species Mercurialis annua. The sequence goes on from NC_065577.1 coordinate 4,775,690, forward strand.
AACATTTTTCCCAAATTGTAACAACTTTTTATCATTTGTTTCATATTGTTTTTTTTTTTTACAAATTCCGGTTATTTTTAATGATGGCGAGAAGCAAAATAGAAGGGTTGAACCACCAAATATGGTATGTGTCATGTGATATGGCATCTGATGATGTAAAAATAAATAAAAACATATTGCTCCGGTGGCTCTTTTTCCGGTGGATCGTGGAGTCGTAACTCGGTGGATCCGTAATTTGATTTTTAATTTATTTTATTTTTTGAAAAAAATTTAGTTTTTTATTTAAATTTTTTTTGATAAATGATTATTGAATTAGTTCAACCATAAAATAGTGGAAGAGAAAAAGTCTTTACGATGAAGACAAAGACTATAAGAAATTACAGAAAAATCAAATTTCTATGAACATCATTAGCCGAATAATCAAAACCTTTGTATAACCCTTTTATTTAGTTGTTATTAATGTTTTATTTTTAAATTATTTAAATCGTTAATTATAGCCTTAGTCGGGGTAGAGGTGAAACATGAAAACTCAAAATAGACTATAATTGAACTTTTTTATTTTAGGTTAAGAAAATACAAATTAAAGTCGAGCGTTTTTAAGTAAATAGACCTTATACTTATAATGAATGGCAGAGGATAAGGTAGCCTCTATTGTGTGGTACACGATACTCCTTACGATATTCTCGTACGAGTTTGAGTCAACAATAAGTTTTGAGGCTGAAACAAAATAACCAAAAATTTGGGCACCACATCAAATTGTGACATGTGATAAATAACTGAGCTATTACCATCGTGATAAACGATTCTGAAAATATCTTTAATAGTTTAAATGCATGAAGAATTGGCTTATTTTCGTCTTGATTTATGTATGTCTTCTCCAAAATAATTTAATGCTGTCGATTATTTATGACAACAATTGATTGTATACCAAATTCAAGTTTTTAAAATCGTGCAAAACGGTGTTTTTAATTGTCAACAATTATTTTGAAACAGACAATTATTTTGTTAAATATGAACTATTTTTTTTTTAATGGTCGATATTAAATTTAAGATAAGTAAAATTTTCATTTTTTGAAATTCACACAGATCTTTTATGGTTGATATTATGAAAATTACAATTTTTATGTATATATTTAATTAAGAATCCATGGACACATATAAATATGTACTCAATTTTTCTCATTTTTTTATAGTAGAGAGGAAGGTGCATGTTCGAGAATTTGGATTTATAGCTAGCTAACAGTTTACTGTTTAGCGATTATATTAATTTATTTTGATAAATTTTGTCGGTAAAAATCTGATTTCTTAGTAGCCACACATATATGAGCTCCTTATCTGTTCCATTTCCAAGCAACATAAAAATACATGGCCACCCATACAATTCATATTATGAGCATTTAAAAATTAATCACAATATCTTTTTTTTTTATCAGGAACTATAGGATGTATATTTTCAATGTTTTGCCAGTTTCGTCCACCACTTATGTACGAATTGTGCCAAAGTCAAGAGGATTTGATTTATAAAAATAACATATTATTTAATCAATTTATTTACCTTTTATAATAATTTAATCTACAACTAAAACAATTCCAACTAAAATCAAACTAATCGAATTAATTAAAATCTAAGAAACACAGTAAAATTGTGTTTTCTGTTTCGGAAACCCGAAACTCTCAGAGACTCATATGGAAAGTGTCAGACTGGCTCGATAGATAATTTAAACAGCTGTAAAAAAACTTTAAAAAATTACACAAATAATTAAATATAATCAATTTTTTGATGATAAATATAATCAATTAATTAAAAGAGTTATTCATAAATAAAATTTCAAACTTTCGCGTTTGTAACGATTTATACAATTTTTAAAGGTCCAACATTTTTTTTTTAGCTTTTTCTATCATAAAGACATTTTTTCTTCACTATATGTCGCTTTGATGATTTTTAATGACTAAAACGATATCGAATTATTATTTTAGACTGTAAAATGCCAATAAATGAAAAGTTGGTATTATTTTAGCTATATTTTAAATGTTGTGTTTAGATTTCTGCAGATTTATAAAATTTTATGTTTTGTGTATATTTAAATGATTTATTATTAAGTATTATAAATGTATAAAGAAAGTTTAATTTATATATACATATTATTTATTTGTTTCCTTCATGTTTTGTGTCCTTTATTTTAAAAAAATATCGTTTCTCTGTGTCCATTTCGTATCGTCTTTTACCGAACTCAATTACTTCAATTTAACCGACTACTCACTCCCAATTCACACTATAGAGAAATAGAAGTTATAAATCTCTATAAATACCCATGCTTCCTAGGTATTACTTACTACAAACACCTCTCTAGCTCTCTTCTCTTCCTTCAAAACATGGATTCTTCTAATCTTTACCCTAATAATTCATCATCATCTTTGAACAATTATAATGAGCATGAAATAACATTAGAATTGGAAACTATTAATAATTCAGTGCCAATTGGAGATGGTGTTTTCTTGAGTTGGGAGGATTTGTGGGTAAATGTTTCAAATGGGAAAAAAGAAAGCAAAACAATACTTGAAGGAGTAACTGGTTATGTACAACCTGGTCAGTTTTTGGCTATTATGGGTCCTTCTGGTTCTGGAAAATCTACTCTTCTTAATGCTTTAGCGGGTATACTTTTTTTTATTAATTGGCTTACATTTTTATTTTTTTTATTTTTTCCTAATACCATTTCATATATTAGTTTTTTTTGGTAGTTATGAAGTGTTTTTTTTTTGAATATATAGTTAAATATTTGATTTTGGAAATTTTTATGCTATTTTTAAAGTTTACAACAATTCTAATCTAATTTAAAATTTGATTATTGTATTGAAATATTGTTTTTGAAAGTTATATATGTGAAATAATGAATACTATAAAATAATAAACAAATAGTATGTAATGGTTTTAATTCATAATTAAAATACTGTAAATACATATCAAATTAAGTTATTACCGCTTACCGTGACGGAAGAAAGACGGATTTATTCTCTAAGCAAAGCTACTAATTAATTTTTTTCATTTAATTTTTAATTAATATTGAGTTTTTTTAATTTATTTTAAAAGATTTTAACTAGTTAAAATTTCTTAAAATTTAATTGAATTTCAAATTTAATTTTAAAATTTGGACTTCTTTGAAAGAAAAAAATTAGAGATCAGAATAACTTTACTATGACAAACTATTAGTATTAACTAATTCAATTAATAGAAGTAGTATATGGAAAAACCAATATAAGTTCAATAATAGAAATATAAATAGTCAAGTAATTACTTAATATAAAAAATTCAAAATATAAAGTGTTTTTTTTTTTTTTTTTTTTTTTTTTTTTGGTAAGCCCATCCGGTTTCCAAGGCTTCGCCCTGACTAATCCGGATCCGACCCGTGTCGCGCACCTGGCATGGTGGGGGAGTCTTCCAGTGGGAATTTTCTGCATTCACAAGGACTCGAACCCGAGACCTTGCTTAAGCGATACCATATATTCCATCCATTTTGATTTTGAAAGTTCTTATTTTTAAAAGAAAAACACATAAATTTTTTTTATGTTCTGCTTCTTTTATTGATAGTAGAATTTTTTATATTTCTTTTTTGAAATTATTATGAAAAGATAAAAAATGTTCAATATAAAATAGATTTGAAACTTTAAACTAAAATATTCAGAAATATTACATTTTTAAAAAAAAAATGGATATAGTGAATAATTATATAACATAATGGTTGCGACACCTCATTTGTGCAACAAACTAATAGGGACGTTAGTCATGTGTTAATATTTAATGATAAAAAAGTAAAAAATAATTAAAATTTTACTATCATAAATATTCATTAAGTTGTTGTAAAATTGACATGCCACAACATTCATTTTCTCAAGGTCCACATACTTTGAACGAAACGTTCCTTTCCCTGATGTTTTTCTACGAAATTCCGAAAAGTCATTTAAAATCTAAAATTAATCGTGCAACACAGCAATTAATGATAAATGGAAAAAATTCCAAATTATTGAACCATATTATTTTTTTTTTTTTTTTTTGGTAAGCTCATCCGGTTTCCAAGGCTTCGCCTTGACTAATCCGGATCCGACCCGCGTCGCGCACCTGATATGGTGGGTGAGTCTGCCAGTGGGAATTTTCTGCATTCACAAGGACTCGAACCCGAGACCTTGCTTAAGCGATACCAAGCCGCTTACCACTTGGACCAACTCCCATTGGTAATGTCATTGCTAGGATTTGAGCCTTGGTTGATTGAACCATATTAATTGATTGATGTATATGTATCATTTCACTCCCACGTGAGTATGTTCTCATGCACGTACACTGGGAAACATAAATAACCTATACTTTGTCGGGATAGATAGATTATGAAAGTTTTACTTTTCGACAAAAATAATTACTCCACGATTAATTTCGAGATCAAAATAACTACTACAACTTGCAACTTTAAAAAAAAAAAAAAAAACTTCTCTTTTTTTTAAATTCCATAATCCAAGTGTGTAGATCAAAATAATTTGTTTCTGTATTAAATGGAAGATATAATGTTTGATAATGAGAGATGCCGAGTCTGTATTAGAAGTGTGCATTTGGTTGAAACCGGATCGATTTTAATTGAACTGATATTTTTTTTTTGTAATTTTTAAAACCGAATTGAACTGAAATTACAACTTACCATTTGCCACATCATTATTAGTAACTCGAAGTGTGTATGTTGCAGGGAGACTGGATTCAAATACAAGACAATCAGGAGATATTCTAATTAATGGTCGTAAACAAAGGCTGGCTTATGGCACATCGGTAAGAAATTAAACAAGGGTTAAAGGTCCAAAAGATTCAAACACTTTCCTCATTGTTTTACAAATTTAATCAATAATGATTAATTTTGATTATTTAAGTATAATTTGTACATTTAAATGGGGCAAATAAACCCCGCACCAAAAAAAATACCACAAAAATAACTAAAAACATGAGGGGCCAAGTGTAAAAAAAAACTAAAAAAGCTTCATTGCTCTTTCCGGAAAACTTAAAGTGTTTTTTTTTTTGCTAGTGAATATTAAGGGCTCAAGTTGCCAAGAAAAATCTAAAACAATTTGAGCTCTTTTTGAATAATTTGAATTTTTTTTTGTACTTTAGGCCCTAATTTAATGTTTTTTTCTTGACTTTTATGAACATATTCAGGCATATGTGACACAAGAAGACACATTGATAACCACCTTAACAGTGAAAGAAGCAGTTTACTACTCAGCTGAGCTTCAATTACCAAAACAAATGTCAAAATCAGAAAAGAAAGAAAGGGCAGAAATGACAATAAAAGAAATGGGTTTACAAAAGGGTATGAACACAAAAATTGGAGGGCTAAGTGGTGGCCAAAAGAGAAGACTCAGCATTTGCATAGAGATTTTAACAAGGCCAACACTTTTATTTCTTGATGAACCCACCAGTGGACTTGATAGTGCAGCTTCATATTATGTTATGAGTAGAATTGCAAATTTGGGTCAAAAAGATGGGATTAGAAGAACAATAATTGCTTCAATTCATCAACCTAGTTTTGATGTTTTTCATCTTTTTAATTCTCTTTGCCTCCTTTCTTCTGGTCAAATTGTCTATTTTGGTCCTACTTCTTCAGCCAATGAGGTATGTACTCATTTGCACATCTATTAGTTTCTTAATGAGTCACTTTTAATTTGTTTTTAGCAATTAAGGACGACGTTCTTATTATTTGAGTCAATTAAGGATAAAACTATCCAATATGAAAAAGTTTAAGGACTGGAATAATCCAATTTTATTCTTAATTTATATAAAAATAGAGAGTATTATTTTTAACTGAAAAATTAAGAGTATATTCTAAATTGATAAAAAAAAAGTTTAAAACGAGTTATTTAATCATAAGTCGCAAGTTCGTTGACCCTTTACTTGGCTATCAATTGATGAAATTTACTACTAAATGGCAAAAGATGCAGACACATCCTTCAATTTTCGATAAAAAGTATTTGTACTCTCGATTCAAATGTCTTTAAACTTATAAAACTAGAACTAATCCTTTTGACTACAGTTGACCCTCTAATAGTTAATATTCTATAAATTAATAATTCTAATAATTAATAAAAAATTGAGAGAACCAACTTCGTTCTACGTCGGATAATTAATAATTCTATTATTTAATAATTAATAAAATTTAAAATATATTCTTCATGAATATTAATTATTAGAGAGATTTTTTTAAAGAAATATATTACAATTGATGATTTATTTGAGATAATACTAACCTTAATTCATAAAGTGGAAGTTAAAATACCATCAAATTATGACTTTTTTATTCTTTTGAAAAAATTTAAAAGAAGTATTAGATAAACAAATTAAAATAAGTAAAGTATCTCTAGTATAAAAAATATTAAAAATTATTTTACTTTATGAATACAACTTCTTAATAATCATTTTTTAATTTGATATCAATTGATATTAAATTGAATATAAAATTATTTCTTTTAAATTAAGTGATTGTAAAGTGTATTTAGTTAGTTTTTTTATAATATAATATTAATATTAGGTCTATTAATGTAGATTTAAAATATCTTTTATAATTTTTTTATACAAATTCAATAAATTAATAATTCTAATAATTAATAAATTTTTGATCCATCATTGTATTAATTATCAGAGGGTCGACTGTAGTTCTGTTTTATATTTTGTTTACGAAAGGAGTTGATTTGTATCAATTTTATAAGCTTAACTTAAGAGTCAGGTTGCATTAAATTAGAAGTTAAGAGATTAAATATTCTTTTATTAAAAGTTTAAGAGTGTATTTCACCTTTTGCCTTTTTTAAGCTAATTCATTATCTATGTTGTAGTTCTTTGCTCTGAGCGGCTTCCCTTGTCCAACTCTTCAGAATCCGTCTGATCATTTCCTTAAGACGATAAATAAAGATTTTGAAAATGTAAGAAATCCGATTATTAAATTTAAAATTATTATTATTTCAGTATTCCGCATTTGAAACCGACTTGAAATAGGTCGTCTCCGGTTGTTCCTTAATTATCCGTAATTTGATTAGGAGTAAAAGTTTGATTTTGTTAATTACGTGATTAACAGGATCTTGAACAAGGTTTAGGTGATGGAATGACAACAGAGGAAGCAATTACCACTCTCGTAAATTCATATAAATCATCAAGCAATTATCAACAAGTTAAAAGACGAGTAGCTGAAATATGCAAACAAGTGAGTATGGATTATTACATTATTATCAAAAAAATTCTAATAAAAAAATTTGATAGTTTGGTCTATCAATTTCATATTTGCATCATTTATATTAAAAAAAAAACATGGTCAAATTGATATAATTTGTTTTAGCCTACTAACTTTTTTTAATGATTAATATGTACTCCATAATTGAAGAAAAGTTCATAAAAATTTTAAAAAATTATCTATCAATCTTATCAGAATTTTTATTTTTTTATAATTATTTTTTTATTTTAAACCAAATTATCCAAATATGGACTAATATGTTATAAAAATAAGACACTATACTTAGTTTTCTAAATTTGTATACCATTATTTTTTTAAAAAATTCCAGTTTGATTCATTTTTTTTAAAATATAATAATAGCTTTTTTAGAGCTGACATATTGTAAAATAATGTGTTCACATGCATAAAAATTATCCTACTTGACATACACAACATGCGCCATGTCAGCTAAAAACTAAACATGAACATATTTAATAATATTCAGAAAAATGATAGACCAAACTGACAAATTTTAAAAACGAATAAAGTGTCAATGCGCTCTCGGAACTTGTGATACAAAATCATCTAACCCAATTTATACTTTTTTGAGCAACTAACCAGAAAACCCTTCATTTTTTGGGTCAAAGAACCCCATAATTTATATTTTTATTTAAAAAAAATAGATTTAGGATTATTATATCATAACAATTAGGAAAGTATTTAATACTTTTTTACAACTCTGACCTCCGATTTGTATTTTACGCGTTTTAAAAATACAATTATGGGGTTATTTGACCCAAAAATAAAGAGTTTTGGGGTTAATTGCTCAAAAAATATAAATTGGATTAGATGATACCGTGTTACAAATTCAAGGGGCGCGTTGACCTTTTGTTCATTTTAAAACCATGGTATACTTGACAAACAAAATATACTTGTGGGACAGATAAAAATATTTTACCTTATTTTTATTATTAAAAAATTCATAACTTAAGATACTGAATGAACTATATTTTATTTTTATCATTTAGAAGTAGAACCGTTATTTTTTTATTTGCTTCAATTATAATTAATTGACTAAAAGTATAAACTCGTAGAACCAAATTAATTTTTTTAATAATAAATTTATTAATTTAATCATAGCTATGAATACAATAATTCATTTTTCCGGTTATATGTCATACGAGCAAATGAAAATAAAGAAAAGTATGATTTGCAGGATTGTGGAGCACTAGAGACGGGGAAAATTCAAGCTAGCTTCTTAACTCATGCTATGGTTCTTGCAAGAAGATCGTCCATTAACATGTTTCGAGATCTTGGCTATTACTGGCTGCGTCTTGCTATTTATGTTGCCCTAGCTCTAGGCCTTGCTACTGTGTTTGCCAACCTTGGGTCGAGTCAAAATGCCATTAAGGTAATTATATTATAAAGTTCAATGTTATTTTAATTTTTTCAATTTAATTTGATTTCTATGATGTAAAAAATCCTGAATTTAATTAAATATTTCAGGATAGAGGATCGTTGCTAATGTTTATATCTTCCTTCTTAACATTCATGACCATTGGTGGATTTCCTTCTTTTGTTGAGGACATGAAGGTACATAAAATTTACTTTTGTCTCACATTTTTTTAATTTAATTAAAAAACTGTATACTATTTAATTAAGATTGAATTAACCGACCGAATTATATTGAAAAAATTATATTTCATTTTTTTTAAATAATATTTGGTTTGATTTTAATTATAACTCTTGAAACTTTCGGTTTGACCAAACCGATCTATTACTATATTATTGAATTTATACTATTTAAATCAAAACTAATCTATTACTAATCTCATACACTAACAATACATAAAATTAGTATTTTATTCATTCTCGTTCTCTCTTATTTTCATTCCGATTTTTGAACTTGAACCAATACCCTAAATGGGCTATTGAATACTTCAGGTATTTGAAGCAGAAAGGCTGAATGGGCACTACGCACCATCTGCATTTGTTATTGGCAACACATTATCAGCTACACCATACTTACTACTCATATCACTAATTCCCGGAGCTATAGCTTATTTCCTCCCCGGGCTTCGCGGCGGGGCGGATCACTTCGGATACTTTATGGCAGTATTATTTGCGTGCATGATGCTCGTCGAGAGCTTAATGATGACCGTTGCAAGTATAGTACCTAACTTTCTGATGGGTATAATTACTGGTGCAGGAATTCAAGGTTTAATGATTTTAGGCGGCGGGTTTTTTAGGTTACCGAGTGATCTTCCTTCAATATTTTGGAAATATCCAATGTATTATATTTCTTTTCATAGGTATGCTTACCAAGGTATGTTCAAGAATGAATTTCAAGGACTTAGATATTCTGATGATCAAATTGGTGAAGACATTTTGAGAGATGTTTGGCAAGTGGAATTGGGTTATTCTAAGTGGGTTGATCTTGCAATTTTACTAGGAATGATTATTGTTTATAGAGTCTTGTTTTTGTGTATAATCAAGATTAAGGAGAATGTTAAGCCCTTGATTGCTTCTCTAATCTCAATTCCTCCCAAGAAAATAGCACAAACCATGGTGAATCCGATGGCTACACCTTTACACACAGAGATCAATGAATAAAATTAGGGATGTAATCGAGCTCAGAGTCGAATTCGAGTTTTAATTATAAAGTTGAGTCGAATATATTATCACCGTGTTTCGCTTAATTGAATAAAATAGATGATATTGCTTATTTAGCTAGAAATGAAGGAGATTTGTGCTAAACACATGTATGTCATTTTACGGAAACTTTAAACTTGGACTTGTATTTAAATATACGCTTTCTTTTAATGAAAGGTTTATATCAGTTGACATTTTACAGAAACTTTAAACTTGCACCTGTAATTTTGTTTGGAATGAGTGTTGTTTATAGAGTTTTTTTGGTACAATTAAGATTAAGATAATATTAGGCACAAATCATGGTGCATTTTATGACTAATGTATAGAATTAAAGTCAATTTGCGAATTAATTTTGAATAGTGTATAAAATTAGATGTTTTATGATAAAGTTATATAATCAGAGGCAGACCCGAAACTTTTTCATAAAATGAGAAAGTATATACTATAAGGACTTAACATTACTTATGAAAGAGTACAAGAGCTTATGAGTACCTTTTCCAACAAAAAAACTCTTTATTATAATTTTAATGAATTTCAATTTAATTAAAAATAAAAATTTCCTACAACTTTGGTTGTAGGAAACTCTTACAACCATTGACATGTCACTCATTGATTGGCTTTTTAAATACATTTAATATATCTATAAAGTTATACTTTAGTTCCTATATTTTGTTAGAAGTTATATTTTAATTATTTAGAGTAATTTTATTTTTTTTATTTTTCCAAATAATACTCCCAAAAACTATAATTTTTATTAACATTTTAGCATGAATGAAAAATTAAATTAATAAAAATTAACTCATATATTAATAATAATATAATTTCAATTTCAATTTCAATTTACTATTGTAACAATTAATCATTATTTAAAATCATTTAAGTGTAACTTATTATCATTTTAAAAAATAAAAATGGATTAAATATATGTTTATCTAAAATAATATATTATTTTTAAAAAAAATATTAATAAAAGTTTTTAGTAGCCAAACTTATAAAAAATGTAGGAACTAAAAATATAACTATGTAAGTATATTAAATGTATTTAAAAAGGCCAATCAACAAGTGTCATGTCAATGGTTGTTGTAGTAACCTTGGTTATAGGAAATTTTTGTTCTTTAATTAATCTGACCAAACCCGGATATTAAACTCTGTAGGTCACTAGGTTTTCCTCAAATTACAGAAAGGTCACTAAAATGTTTTTTGTTACAAAATGGTCATTAAATTATACCTTTTATTTCAGAGGGGTTCAGTCATATAAAACGTTGTGTTTTACGCAAAAACGCAACATTTTTGCTTCCGTGGCAAGTCAAAATTACAAAAAGGAACATAGTTCAGTGACCTTTTTATAATAAAAGGTATTATCCAATGACATTTTTATAATTCACGAAAAGTTTAATATTCTTTTTGTAGCAACATAAACATTTTTGTAATAAAAAGTATAGTTCAATGACCAATTTGTAACAAAAAAAATTTAGTGATCTTTCTATAATTTGAGAAAAGTCTGATGATCTACAGAATTTAATATCCGACCAAACCCTAATAGAGCTAGTGCGGCTCTTTTCAGAATCATTATAACAAGAGTCTAAACATATCAACAAAGCCGCTTAATTTGTTTTCAGCGTACAAAATCTCACTTAAAGCATACAAACCCTAATTTCCTGTGTTGTTCATAGAAAAGTGAAGGAAGATAATAGAAAAGAACAATGTCAGATTATCTCTCTGAAGAATTAGTGGCTGAAATCTTGAAGAGAGTACCAGTTAAATCTCTGTTGAAATTCACAAGTGTTTGCAAATTATGGTATTCTCTAATCACAAACCCTAATTTCATCTCTTTTCACTTAGCTCACACCACTCAAGCCAACGAAACCTACTTGCTTGTCAAGAAGAACATTTCATATGGTAGGAAACCACAATTCGTTTTGCACAGAGATAATGATTCATTTAGTGAGTATCAAAAACTAGATTTAAGCTCTTTTTTCGCGAAAGAGAATCTTGATAATGGTATAAAGATTGCGGGTTCATGTAATGGTTTGGTTTGTTTGTTTGATAAAATTAATAATCGCCTGATTTTATGGAACCCGGCAATTGGAGAGTTGATTACAACTTCTTTAAATGTGCGTAACAAGAGAATGTGTGTGGTTGTTGGATTTGGATTTGATAGGAAGAACAATGACTACAAAGTAGTGACGATTGTTTATGATGATTATTCTAAGATATATTCGAAATTTTATCTTCTAGGAGAAATCATCCAGCCATCTATTGAGCTTTTTGAACTCGGCTCCAATGTTTGGAGGACTATTACATTCAAGAGTCTAAATTATTTAGTTGTTGGTTGCAGTTGTGCTTATTTGAATGGGATTACTCATTGGTTTGCACAATTATACAATGGGATTGCTATAAAAACAATGATAACATCATTTGATTTGAGCAGCGAAGCATTTGAAGATATAATGCTCCCTAATGCCCTAGCTAAATTAACTAATCACCTTAGTCTTTCTTTAACAGTGTACCGTCAGTCATTAGCTGTGATATGCTATGAAACATTGGATATGGTAAACTGTAATTACCTAAAATGTTCGATTTGGGTGATGAAAGAGTATGGTGCCTTAGAATCTTGGACGAAACTATTTACCATAGATTTAGAAAATCGTGGAGGTTTCAAGTTGGTGCTAGGCTTTCAAGGGAATGGTGGAATTCTCATTGATAAAAGTGATGCTGATGTAGCTTCTTATGACCCTCAGACACAAAGGATGACCCAACTAGTAGATAGTGACGGTGGATGTTACTCGGTAGCGCAATGCTAACTCTACATGGAGAGCCTTGTTTTATTGAAGGGGAGAAGGAACATTTAAAAACATTTACAAGGTTAAAGCCTTGTGTTTGTTTTGCTTATGTTGATCCCAAATTGAAACAATATTCAACTAATTTGACCCTCTTTTTGATGAACTTTATGATATTTATGTAACTGAAAATTTGAGATTGTTGGTTTATGTAAAGTGATTGTATGGTTCTTATAATTACTTGAATGGTGTCGTCCAATGCCTCGTAAGTAAAACTCGCCATTTGGTTGCGGAATTTTATCATAGAAATTTGATAAGTAGTCACAGAGTATTAAGCCTTTGATTGCTTCTGTAATCTCAGTTCATCCATAAGATAAAAGCACAAATCATGGTGAATCCTATGAACTGAGAGACTAATGTATAAAATTAGGTCATAATCGAGTCGAGTAAACTCACGCATTATTCGGATTTGACTCAAATATTATTTAAAATCAATTTGATTTGAGCTTAAATTTTTTTTAGAGAGCTGAGATCGATTTTGACCTTGCTTCAATTAACAGATAAGATAAATATGTTATTGCTTATTTAGTTAGAAATGAAGGTAACTTGTGCTAAGAAAAATGTATGAGATGTTGCATGAACTCATAAACTTGGACCTATATGTAAAAACTTCTTTCTTTCTGCAAAAGATGTTGTTCTTCATTCTTTTTATTCATTTTTATCGAATAATAAGAATTTTCCTTTTAGATAATCGGAGAGATGGAAATACTTGTGGGAAGGATTCAAACCTACGGTCTAACAGTTTGCTGTCCAGCACTTATACCATTTGAGGTATAGCGAATGTAATCGGAAAAAAATGTAAAGTTATTTTTTTAATTCAAGTGAATATTCTTCGTTGATTCTTGTTATTAATAATATATGGCATGTCACTTTTCATCGGTCAATGAGGATGTTATTAATCTCTAAAAACAAGTTTAAAATTGTGGATAGATGAATAACTATATCAGGTATAAGTGCTAGCTATGATTATTCCTGATTGGTTTTACTCAGTGACATGCGCACATATATGCTGCCAAATAATATGTACTCCCTCCGTCCCATTTAAGAAAGGATATATCCCATTTTTATTTGTCCCACTTAAGAAGGTCATATCGTGTTTTTTGTGCCAATTAAATAGGGGTAAAATAAGAAAACACTATAGTAATTAATGCTTTCTTAATATATGTGAAAAAGTCATTTGTCCCTTCTTAAACGGGACGGAGGGAGTACAACTTAAAACACTTTGGAATGAAGTAGTCAATTTGAGATCATTTGTTTGTATCCCAAAGTGTTTTAATAATTGTAGACATTTTTTTAGACGCAGAAAATGTGAAAAAATGATAAAGAGCATGATTTCTAGAAAAAAATATCATCAGATGATAAGTTGATTGGTAATTTTAAAATAATTAGGGACTAATTTAATACTTTATGATGAACTTGCTAATTGAATAGTGATTGTCGCAAAAACATAAAAAAACTCTCAAATTTTTATGGGTCAATGTTTAAACTTTAAATAAACGAACTAATTCCAACACTTTAGGATTTTACGGATCAATTAATATAATCTAGGAAGACCGAATGTTTTAATCAAACGCATTTGGTGACCAGAGGCCCAATTTGACAACTTTGGTGATTAAATAGTCATTTAACCACTTAACCAACCTAACTAATGGTAATTAATGGGAGAGTTTCTACGTTAGCACACTCGTATTTAAACTACCTTAACTCATATAAATATCCTCTTTTGAGTTTTTGTTTTACCAAAATAATTTCAAATTTTAATGATTAATTAAAAAAAAATCATTGTCATCATTTATATTAATCAGAGTAAATAGATTATTTACTCCTCTAATTAATATAAAGGATAACAATGATAATAAATAACTATATAAAATTAACTTTTATTTTACTGATAATTAATATAAATATATTTTCATAAGATGAGAAAAATATAATATTTTGGACTCTAAGAACTTATGTGCATTAGTAAACACTATAAGGGCTAAAGAATTACTTGTGAAAAAGTAGAAGAGTTTATGAGTACTTCTTCCTAATTAATTTCAGTTTTAATATGACCAAACCCTAATAGAGTCATTGCGGATCTTTCAAAATCATTATAACAAGAAGTCCAAACATATATCAATAAAGCCGCTTAATTTATTTAAAGCGTACAAACCCTAATTTCCTATGTTGTTCATAGAAAAGTGAAGAACAAAAAATGAGAAGATCAATATCAAATTATCTCCATGAAGAAGTGGTGGTTGAAATATTGAAGAGACTGCCAGTAAAATCTCTGTTGAAATTTAGAAGTGTTTGCAAATTATGGTACTCTCTAATCACAAACCCTAATTTTATTTCCCTTCACTTAACTCACAACAAAATCGACTCCCTTGTTTGGAAGAACTCTGCTGCTCGTTCCTATGAATACACATTTGTTTTGCACATATATAATGACTCATTTAGTGAGCTTAAACAAAAATTTGTTATGAACAGTTACATTGTTGGTTTATGTAATGGTTTGGTTTGTTTGTCTGATAATAGACTATATAATCGCCTGATTATATGGAACCCGGCACTTAGAGAGTTTATTACAACATCTTTACGTCATTGCACTAATCTGTTTGCTGGATTTGGGTTTGATAGACAGAACAATGACTACAAAGTGGTGAACATTGTTTATGATTATTACCACTATTCTAAGAGATATTCTTCTCTACCAGATATCGTCCAGCCAGATTCTGTTGCGATTTTTGAACTCAGCTCCAATGTTTGGAGGACTATCACATTCAAGAATCTAAGTTGCTGGGTTACTAACGAATCTTGTGTTTATTTGAATGGGGTTAGTCATTGGTTAGCACAAACATACGATGGGATTTCTACAAAACGAACCATATTATCATTTGATTTGAGCAACGAAGCATTTAAAGAGTTGATGCTCCCTCATGCCCTAGCTGAAGAAACTAATGAGGTTCGTATTTTGTTAAAAGTGTACCGTCAGTCATTAACTGTGACACACTATGAAAGATGGAGGTGGATATACCGGAGTTACTTACAGTGTTCGATTTGGGTAATGAAAGATTATGGTACACCAGAATCTTGGACTAAACAATTTACCATAGATTTAGAAAATCATAGAGGTTTCAAGTCGGTGCTAAATTTTCAAGAGAATGGTGAAATTCTCTTTGTGTTGCGTCTTGACGATGAGATAATTTCTTATGATCCTAAGACACGAAAGGTGACCCGTCATGGAGTCTATAGATCTGGCTTAGTGGTGCATTCTAATTACATAGAGAGCCTTGTTTTACTCAAGGGAAAAAGGAACATCGGTAACCAATTAGAAGGTTAAATTTTATTCTAAAAACATACTGCTCAAGTAGGTTTAATTTAACATATTCTTCAATTTTTTTTGCTTTTATTGATCATGGAATTGAAACAGAAATAAATTATGATATTTATGTAACTGAAATTTTGAGATTGTTGATTTAAGCTATGGGTTGGTCTGTGTGTTAGGTCTTTTTATTCAAAAAAATGAATGCAAAGTGATTGCATGGTTCTCATGCTTACTTGAATGGCACAAATTAAGTCCTTGATTGCTTCTGTAATCTCAGTTAATCCTCCTCAAGAAAATGGCACAAATTATGGCGAATCCCATGAGTACAAAATTAGGACGTTTTTATATATAAAATAACAATTAGGGACTTAGTCGAGTCAACTCGCGCATAATAAAAAATGACTCAAAATATTACTCCAAATCGATTTGAATTTGAGTTTGAAATGAAATGTTTTGGAGTGGAGTCGAGATCGTTTTTTGACCTTGTTTTGATTGAGAGAATAATATAAATGTCATTGCTTATTTAGCTAAAAATGAAGGAAAATTGTGCTAAACGGTGTATGGCATAATTTTACATAAATTTTAAACTTGGACCTGTATTATTATATAGAGGCTTTTGATAAATTATAATATTGAGAAAATTAGAGAAAAAACTCTATTTTCTAAAATAATAGTAAATTATACCTCAACAAAGAAAAGATAGAAAAAATACCACACCTTTTTAGCACTTTTATTTTTTTACTCTAAAATCTTTTTTTATTATAATAATACTTATTTTTTATTACTTTTTTCTCTAAACATTTTATTTTTACTCTCACATGTGTATCTCCCTTTTTTCCCAGATTCTCTCTCTCTCTCTCTCTCTCTCTCTCTCTCTCTCTCTCTCTCTCTCTCTTTTCTTCTCCTCCATTTTTTCTTCTTTTCCTATTTCTTCTTCTTCTTCATTTATTTTTTTCTTCTTTATCACGCCGTTGCTCCGCCTTCGCTGATCCGCCATTATTCCGTCGTTGCTCCGCCTTCGCCCCGCCTTCGTTTCGTCTTCACTCCGCCGTTCTTCCACATTTTAGCGTTTTTTAACTCGTTGTGATTATTACGATTTATTTTAACTCTCAGATTTAAAATAATTGTTCTTAATTTTTTTTAGTTTAAGATCTGAAAATCTGCATTAAAAACGATTTTATGATTAAAAAAATGATTTTTCTACAGAAAAAACGATTTTCTGCAGAAAACAGCGCCTGATTATCATATTGTTATCACTATGACGTTATCATATTATTATCATAACACTGCAGAGAAAAACGATTTTCTGTCTAGAAAAATGCTTGATTATCATTTCAGTATCATTAACGTTAGCATAACTGTATCATAACGTTATCATATCAATACCATAATATTACGTGGTTATGATAATAATATGATAAGATTATGATATAGTTATGATAAAGTATGTTATGATAATAATTTTTGATATTGTTATGATAAAGTATATTGTGATAATGTTATGATAATAGTATGATGATAAGTTTATGATAAAAAGTTAAGATATAGTTATGATAAAGTACGTCATGATAATATTTTATGATAATGTTATGATAAAGTATATTATGATAATGTTATGATAATTTTTATAAGAATAGGTTATGATAATAGTATGAAAAAGTTAATGATAATAGTATGATAATGTACGAAAAATAATTTTTTATAGAAAAATTATGATACCGAGATGATAATATCACTGCTGCTTTTATAATAATATTATGAAATTTTTTTTTTTTTTTACAGATTATTTTTTTTTATATTTTTAAATCAGTGATTAAAATAATGAATTTTTAATTAATTACAAGCTGAAATTAACATAAATTATTAAGAATATTTATTTTTAAAAATGATAATGTGATGATAAGGTTATGATAATGTGATGATAAGGTTATTATTATTAAAAATGATAATGTGATGATAATAGTATGATAATGTGATGATAATGTTATGATGAAACTATGATAAAATTATGTTAAGTTTATGATAAAGTTCGTAAAATTATGAAAAAAATACAAAAAATCATTTTTAAGGATTATTTTTTTCATATTTTTAGATTTGAAACTAAAATGATCATTTTATAATTAGTTGCAAGCTGAAATTAACATAAATTGTGAAAAATATTTTATTTGTCATATAATTTTTTTGATGTATTATTTTTATTGCAACTTTTTTAAATCTAGAACTAAAATAAAAAAAAATTAAATTATAAAATAAAATATAATAATTCAGAATTGATTGTATATTTTTAGAATTAAATACATGGTTGAAGATGATATTATCTAAAAAAAGAAAATAAGAGAAAGGAAAAAAAAATTACAGCAAAAAAAAGTGGAATAAGAGAAGAAAAAAAAAAGTGAAATAAAAGAGAGAAAATATGTGAGATATGTGTAATATTGCATGTGTTATGCACTGAGAGTAAAATAACAAATATTTTATATACGGGAAGTACACAAATATATAAGACAAAATCCTGAGGCATTTTTGTTAACTTTAGCGTGTTGATACATTATTTCATATTATTTTTGTTTTTTAGGTAAAATCCTAAATCTCTCTATAATATTTCTATGAGCCGTGTCTTAGATCAAAATAAATCGAAAATATTTTGCAGATTGTTCAAATAATTAACATTTTTCATTCTTTAATAGAAAATGTTACTTATAAATCATCAGTTTTTGAACATCAAATGATTGGAATAGAATAGTAATTGTAAGAATAGTCAAAGTGTTTTAGTGGATATCAAATTCTGTGGATCACTGAACTTTTTTTAAATTATAAAGGGTTATTAAAAAATATTTTCTTATAAAATGGTCACTGAATTATACCTTTTATTATAAAAATAGAAAGTATCATTAATTTTTTGTGAATGAGAAAAAAATATATTGAGTTGTACTTTTTATTATAAAAAGGTCACTAACTTATGTTTCTTTTTGTAATTTCGGCTCGCCACTTAAGCAAAAATGTTGCATTTTACGTGAAAACGGTACGTTTTATATAGATGAACCTTTTTATAATAAAAAAGATAGTCCAGTTACCATTTTATAAGAAAAGTTTATTTAATAATCTTTCTGTAATTTGAGAAAAATATAATGACCTACAGAATTTAATATCCGTGTTTTAGTAGAGAAGAAGTTTTTTGTCTATATCAAATATATATGCCATGATATGTTTTATTTATAAGATTGACATTTTTTTGACGATATAAGATTGACATATAATTTAAGTATTTTACTGTTTAAGTTATATTATAAAGTCTACAAACTGATGCAGTAGTGGGTAAATATTATTTTCAGAGTAGATATAAATTTATTTGATATTCTATGCATAAGTTGAGAGTTTCAAGTATTTAGCCGAATAAATTGAATGTCAGTTTTATTTTTATAATTTTTAATGCTCTTCAGAGCAATGTTTTAAAAACCGGACCGAATTGGCCGGTTGGACCGGATTAACCGGAAACCGGCTGGGTGTCCGGTTTGGTTTTCTGTTAAAATCGGAATATTAAAAAAACAGTCAAAACCGGTCAAAAACCGGATTTGACCGGAAAAACCGGATTTTGCACAAAAAGACAAATTCGGTTTTTAATAAAATAGGCAAAAAAACACTTTTTTGGCTAAAAAGTACATTTGTGGCCCCTACTATGTGTGTCTTTTCTTTCTTTCACCCATGTGGATTGATTTTTCTCTCTCATATTAATTACGCTTACTATTTTCTCTCTCATATGTCATTTTAATTTTTATGAAATAGTAAAATTTTCACTAAAAAAAACACCAACTCTTCTAATATTAATATATACTCTTAAATATAAATCAAGAAAATATATTTTTAAATATTAATTATTTATAATTATATTTTACATGAAAAAAATTATAATTATTTTTTTAAATAAATTATCATATTTTTATTTATAATATATTATATTTTTTATTTAATTATTATTAATTATTAGAAACTCAAAATTATATATTTATCTCTTGGATATTATTATATAATTATAGTTCATAATAAATTATTTTAAAATTAAAATATAATAACATGTTAAATCAAAAGTTATGTTATTTAAAAATTATTGTTTTTCTCATACATATAATTATTCTATACACATAAATATTGATCAATTATTATTATATTTCACACATTTGATAATAAATTCTATTTAAAGATAATTTTATTTAAATATTTTATCATATTTAATAGTTATGATACATATTTTTAATTTAAATAATTTATATTTATTATAATTAAAAAATCAGGTTGAACCCGGTTGAACCGGTCGAACCGTGAACCTTCGACGAAGCCGGTTCAATCTCCGGTCCAATTTTAAAAACATTGCTTCAGAGTTAAACATAAATATTTCTCAATTGGTACTCCATCACGCTTTGAACCTTTACATGTTTTTCTTTGATTATTTAACAAACTCAAACCAAAGACTTTTCCACAAAATTAAATGCAATTGTAAAATATTACTCCCTCAGTTTCATAAAAATATAGAAGAGAATTTTTTAAATATATTCATTCCACCACGTCATCTGTGTACTAAACCTATTAAATTATGATATTTCATTAAAATAATAGCACTATCGTAATATTATTATTTAAAAGTGTAAGAAATTAATAAATAATTTTACACTAGTGCCACTATTTTTATGATGTGTCATAATGTTATAGGTTAGTGCACGGATGACGTGGTAGACTGAATCTAATTAAAAATCTCTCAAATAAAAAAAATAGAATTTGCATATGAATTAGAAATGATGATTAAAGTAGTTACATATTACTAACTTTCAATAATAACCTTAATTTAATTATATAAATATTTAAAATATTATTAATTTATATTATGAGAAAGATAATTATAGTGTTGAAATTGTAATTAAATTTAAAAATAAAATTTATTATTAATTTTTATATTGTAGATTGTAATCATTAATGATGATTTATAAAATATAATAAAAGTGCTTGAAATTGATGAAAATTCATATGGTATTATTTAAATTAATATAGTAACTTTCTCTATATTTTAAAATATCCAAAATATCTGTTTTGCTTATTTTTATGGGATGAAAGAAGTATTTTGTATTCCCTCCGTTCTATTTAAAAAGAACACATCATTTTATATAAAAATTCCACATTATGTTTTCCATGTAACATATTTTTTTTTATTCTTTTTTTTTTAAATTAATAACTATAATTTTAAATACAATTTACAATACCACAATTAATAAGGGTAAAATGAGAAAACCCAATAATAATTTCTTCCTCCGTCCATAAAGAAATGTCAAATTTAATTTAAGTTAATTGTTTTTAGCTAACTTTCTATTTTACCCATAATTTAATTATCTGGATTAATATTGTCAACACTGACTCGATCAATGAACCGGTAAAAACTGAGGGTAAAGGGTTAGAAGTTCAACCGAGATTCAACCGAGAGTTAAAAGTAATAATATATATAATAATTATTAATATAATTTTATGAGAAATAAATAATTTATATAATAAGATATATTGAAAAATAGAAAACCAATTTGTTTTAAATACATTTTAATATAAAGAATATTTCAACACATAAAAGTTAGTAGTTTGTGGTGTAGCATATTGTGTTCTACATGCAAAGGGATGGGTTTGAACACAGCGTTTGCATTCTTATTTTTTGGGTATTGCTATTCGCCGCCCGCTTTTACTTAGCACCGCACAGACGAAAGACATTTCTGCCCCTCTAATAAAATTTCAAAAAAAAAGTTCTCTCAACTCATTCGAACACACTCGAACAACTACGTAAAAAGTCGAGTAAAGTGACGGATAACGAGTATAATTCGTCGGGAAACGAATATCGACGTTCGGAAACAAGTTTTTCCGGCTTTTCCGAGGTAAAAAATAGTTTTTTAAAAATTTTATTTAAAATTTTTGAAGGGGGACGATTGCGTTTCACGTCCTCTCCAGAGGCCTCTCCAGAGGAGGGGACGCCGGAATTCGGCGTCCTCTCCGGAGGAGAGGACGTGAAAACCAACGTCCCCTCTAGAGGAGGGGACGCCAATTTTCGGCGTCCCCTCTTCTAGAGAGGACGTTCGGCGTCCTCTCTAGAAGAGGGGACGCCAAAAACCAACGTCCCCTCTAGAGGAGGGGACGCCGAACGCCGGCGTCCACTCTTCTGGAGAGGACGCCGGCGTCCCCCTTTTCCAGCCGCGACCGAAACGTCGCGGCCGGAAATTAATTTTTTTTTTCAAAAAAAAAACGTTAAAATGATTTTTTTTTAATAATTACAGTGATTTTTTATTGCATATTATTACGACTTTGTATTACATATTATTACAATTTGTTAAACGTAATTATTTATGTTTTGCAGGTTCATTTAGAAGATTATGGCGATTTTCATCTCGTTCGGAATCCGACATTTTCGTAAAATATGAATTTGAATAGAGTTGAATGAGTTGAGAGGATTTATGTTTTTTGTTTATGAGTTGGTTTTCTATTCAAAAAGTGAAAAGGGCAAAAATGTAATGTGGCTGTGCGGTGCTAAGTAAAAAAGGGTGGTGTTTAGCAATCCAGTATTTTTTTATTAAAGAGAAGTGCAATATTTTGATTATCTGATCGAACCGGCCGGATATGGACCCGGTTTACCAATTTAACCGTTAAAAATTAACGGTTACCCAACTGGTTCGATAAGATAGAATCAGTTCCCTAAATATAGGGATTATTGGTGCAGCCCGAACAGGTAACCTGGTCGGTTTTCAGTTTTTCCGGATGAACCGGCCAGTCCGATTCGGGTTTGTCAACAATGATCTAGATATTTTAATTATATACTTTGAAAACGTAAATTATTTGTTGAGATTATAAATAAATTTTGAAAATTTAAATTTGTTCTTATGTATTATTTTAATGACGTGTCATAATATGATAGGCTAGTTCACAGATGACGTGACAGATAGAGTCTATCTAAAAATCTCTCCGAATATCGATATCATTAACTTAAAATCGGAAACAATTCCAAATATAACAAATTTAAAAAAAATAGTCTAAAGAACGGACAACTAAAAAACGGAGAGAGTAGTTTACATATTAAAAGCAAAGATCCACTTAATTAAATGCATATGGGATTTAAACTTATTATTAATTATTTTCTAATAAAGTACTCAAAAATGTAGCAAATATACTCTAAATATTTGTTGAAAAGTACTACTATCAAGTTTGGAATTTAAACTCGGTCCACACAGTCTAAAAAGACTTTGAAGACCTTGACGCCCTTAAATATTTTCTTTCTTTCTTTATTTTTTTTGCCTAACATTACAACCTTCAAAATTGAATTGACATTCTTAATAATTTTCAGACATCAACTTTGACGAATTGGGGATTGGTTGGCGTTAGAGTGATTTCTAGTTTTCTACACATTATGATTCAATTTTAACCTTCAAGTCTCAACTAAAAATGATATTTCATTTTTTTTACTTGTTTTGATATTAATAAATACAAAGATAAAAATGAAAAACCTCTTTAAAAAGGATAACAAAACAATAACTTAAAATAGTTTATATTCTATTACTTTAATGTTGGAATTTTTATTTAATTTTTAAAAATATATTAAATGAGCATTTTTAGTTGAATTCTATTGCCATATTATTAGTAAGGTCAAAAATAAATTTTAAATTTACTGATATAGTTTCCTATTTCATGTCACGTAGAAACATATATTATTTACACTCATTATTATTAGGCCTAATGCCTTTAAAAAATCCCGACCTTTAGCCACTTTTCAATTCTACCCTGACGTTGAAAACTTGTCAATTTTACCCTATTTGTATTTTTGTGTTTCAATTGTACCTTTAAATATTAAATTAACGTCTTTTTCATTTGGAAAAAATTTAAAAACATTCTCCATGTCTAGCATATATTAATTCAATAATTCTAAAATTTATTTAAATTTAGTTAAATTAATTAAGAATTTAAATTATTACTAATTTGATTATGATCTTTAGTTAGTTTTTAAAAATAAATGACTTATTTGTACTTTTTTGAATAAAAAAATTAATTTCATCTTTAAACTTAGTTAATTGCATGATTTCATCATTTAAATAAAAAAATTAACAAAAATTAAAAAATTAGGGTACAAATGAAAATAGAAAATCTAAAAATTGGTAAAATTGGCCTTATTATTATTAACAATATGATAGAGAAAGTAATCAAATATAGAATCAATTTTCTTTAGCACATCACAACTGAAAAATAATTAAAAGAACTTATTTGATATTATACTACATTTTAAATATTAATTTAAAAGTAATAAAAGTTTAGAACTACAGTGATAGATTTTAAAAAAGGCTCAATATATAGTTTGGTTCTTGAACTTGTAATATTTTACTCATCTAAACCCTAAACTTAATGTTTTACCTATCGCACCCTTGAAATTGATAAATAAGTAGATGTTGAACTCTTCTGTGTCCACGTGGCATTTGAAACACTTTAGAAGACTGTGTACGGAGAAATTCAATATTTACTTATTTATCAAGTTCAGGGGTCAAATATGATTATTTAATAAATTCAAAAATTTGATAAATGATACGTTAAATTTAGGGGTTAGATGGGTAAAAAGGTACAAATTTAGAGGTCAAACTATATAGTAATACATTTTAAAAAAATTAGACACCATTAATATAATTTTCTTTCTTTGAATTATATTAAAGAGGAAGAAATAAAACTTAAAACTCTTACATCAAATTATAGTATCTTTATCATTCATTATTTTTTTCTTAATGACAACTAGTCCCAGGGGGTATTATTTTAATGTTAACCATGCCAAAACAAAAAAAAACAAAAAAACAAAAGCAGACTAAGAAAAACCACACCTATATATAGAATGGATCTAACTCATGATCAATTATCAAATTAAACATTCTTCTAAATTAGTCTCAACTCAGCAAGAAGAAATGTTATTGAACAGCACAAACACTCTTAAAATTTTCTCACAAGGAAAAGCATGGGAAGCCAAAACTCTTACAGGTCAATAGTTTTTCAAATTTTTCTGCAGTTCTTTAAAACTGTTGAAAATGGTGGTTTTGATATTGAAAAATCTGTGTTTTTTCTTCTTCTTAATAATGGAATTTGCAAAATGTTTGTTGATTGTATTGTGCAGGTATGTCTTCTGAACAGCTAAATCAAAGGTCCAAAATTCTTGCTTCTGTAAGTGATTAGGAAAATATCCTTGATAAATATCAAATATCTTAGCGACTACAAAAATTTATAATCTAATTTTTTAATAGTTTTTTAAAAAAAAACCCGACCTTTTATCCTTTTTTCAATCTTATCCTGACGTTGAAAATCATTCAAATTTATCCTATTTTGTATTTTTTTTTCATTTTAATTGTACCCTAAAGTATAAAATTGACTTTTTTTTATTTGGCAAAAGTTCAAAAAAATCTATAAATTGACCATTTTTATATTAGATTAATTTTTTATATTAAATTGACCATTTTTGAACAACTTTTTTAAACTTTTACCAAATAAATAAAGGTCAATTTTATATTTTGGGGTACAATTGAAATGAAAAAATATAGAATAGTGTAAAATTGATAAATTTTCAACGTCGGGGTAGGATTGAAAAGGGGGATGAAAGGTCGGATTTTTTTTAAGGCATTGAGCCTTCTTAATATTAGTCGTTACTATAATTACAAAAAAAATTAGGCGTTACTATCTGTTTATAAAAATAACTGAAAATATCTGTTAAAAAATAAGTTGTGAAACAATATATATAATATCAATTATTATGTAATTAACTTTTATCTAATATTTCAATGATATTTAAATTTTAAAATTATTATTTTTGATATTCAAAGTTTAAATACCATTGAAATCTAATATTTTTATTTTTATCAATATAATAAACTAAAAGTAAAAAATTTAACTTTATAGTAAAACGTTGTTTCTATCATAATGATACTAGAATATTTATGTTCACTTTTTTTTTCCTATGCGTGAAATACTTATATTTAAAAATGACATAATTAAATCATCAACCATAAAAAATATATTTAAATATAATATAAATAAATTTTTTTTATGAAAGAACGTAATCCTTTTTTTTAATGAACTAAATGTTTTTATTAAATATATGCATATGCAGGATACAGAAGGAGCAATGGGTTCAAAAATAAAGGAAATGTTAAGAAAAGTTGAGCTATCAGTGTCCTCATATGACACTGCATGGGTTGCAATGGTTCCTAGCTTGGGTTCATCAAACCAGCCACTTTACCCAAAATGTTTGAATTGGGTTATGGACAATCAACAGCCTGATGGCTCATGGGGTCTTCATCTCAGCCATCCATTGTTGATTAAAGACTCACTTTCTTCAACTTTGGCCTGTGTTCTTGCCCTTCAAAGATGGAATGTCGGCCAACAACTTGTACATAAAGGTTTACATTTTGACCTTATATTTTCATGATATCTTGTGTGTACATTCTGTTCGAACCAAATCAAAATGAATCAAATTT
The DNA here is from genome assembly GCF_937616625.2 of Mercurialis annua. Classification (NCBI taxonomy): domain Eukaryota; kingdom Viridiplantae; phylum Streptophyta; class Magnoliopsida; order Malpighiales; family Euphorbiaceae; genus Mercurialis; species Mercurialis annua. The sequence goes on from NC_065577.1 coordinate 4,802,232, forward strand.
TTATTTTTATTTTATTTAACCTGGATCACAATCATAAAGATGTCGAAAACTCAAATCAAATCAAACCATTCGATTTAGTTGATTATCTGATTTGATTGTTTTTTTAAATTTGGTTTGGTTTGTATTCAAGTTTAGCTAAGTTCTTTTTATGTTTGTAGTTAAACCGAACCAAAAATTAATAATTTTCAGAATTAAATGGAATTAGTTTTATCGACTATGTTCGATATTTGGTTTGATTTGACTTTTGAACACTCGCGTAGTTGATTTAAATAAAACATTATATAGTACTATTCACAATTTCATTTATTTGATTACTTTTATTTTGACACGAAATTAAATTAAAATTACAAAATGACTTAATCTAATTGATTAATTTAATCGGTCAAATCCAATAAATTGAGTGGGACTCAAGTTGACTTCTTTATTTTAAATTTTAACTAGTCAAAGTACTAATATGACTAAGCATGTGATTGGTGATAGGTTTGGAGTTTATTGAATCAAACATTTGGGCTGCAACGGATAAACATCAACTTTGTCCGGTTGGGTTCGATTTAATATTTCCGACCATGATTGAATCTGGCAGAGACATGGGTTTGAACCTTGGTTTAAACCAAACACTAGTTGAGGCCATGATTCTAAACCGAGATTTGGAAACTAAAAGGTCAGTAATATACATTTTCTAGCTTTTTCTTTGTATTTTTGCAAATTTTGAATGTGAATAAAATATTCATAATATAATTATGCTCTATGTTCGAAATATAATAACTCATCGAAATCATTATAAAATTTATAACTTTATTTTTTGTATATTATATAATTAACTTTTATATTTGTTTAATAATTTAAATATCATATATATAAATTTGACTATTAAAAATTTATGTATCCGCCGCTACCCTTTAATGAGTAGGATTTAGGTGAGTTCAGACTATGTTTAACCGGATTTATGTATTAGATCCGTGATCAGGCTAAAAAATTTAGAGAATTTGTTAAAGTTAATTAATTATAAAGTTTAAATATGTATTGTGAAATATGAGTTCGACCAAGCTTTGTATAAAAAATAAATTTTCAAACCCGGTCCAAAAGGCCATGGACAGTATATCCAACCCAATGATCAGGTCTAAATAAAAATACAAAAATTATCTTGTGGTTTTGCAGTTTGAAAAATAAAGGAAGAAATTTAGCATATGTTGCAGAAGGTTCAAAGGACTGGAATGAAATAATGAAAAATCAAAGGAGTAATGGATCACTTTTCAATTCCCCATCTTCAACGGCTGCTGCTTTAATCCATCGTCATGATGACAAATGTTTCAATTATTTAAATTCGCTAGCAAACAAATTCGAAAATGCAGGTAAAATTTTCGTCAATTAATTATTTAAATAATTAGTTAATTTCATAAAAATTTAAGTTTGACTCATTATATTTTTTCTTTTCTCTGATTCAGTGCCTACAATTTATCCTTTTGAAATCTATGCACGTCTCTCTGTAATCGACAGCTTGGAAAAACTAGGAATTGATCGATATGTTAGCGATGATAAACAAACAGTACTAAACGACATTTACAGGTAATTAATTTTTGGCCGGAGTTCTAGCTCGTCGTCTTAAAGTTGACGGGTTCAATTGGCATTTTAAAAACCGAGTCGATATATTATTTTTAATAAAAGAAAATGACACATTAATTTGGCGGGCAGATGTTGGATAGAAGGAAGTGAAGAAATATTTTTGGACCCAACTTGTTGTGCCATGGCATTTCGTATCCTAAGGTCAAATGGATATGGTGTTTCTTCAGGTAAATATTTTAAAATATTATTAAATATTTTATGAAATTCATATATAAATAAATATAATTGGATTTGTTTTATATTAAAAATATATTTAGCAACCCTTTTTTATATATATTTTCGTGCAGATGCTTTAGCAATTTTTGAAGAACAAGAGAGTTTATACTATGCAAAAGATACCAAATCAGTACTTGAATTGTTCAAAGCTTCGCAAACTACAATATTTGAAGATGAGCCTATTCTTGATAAAATTAGTGTTTGGACAAGCACTTATCTTCAACAGGAATTGGCTAATGAGCAAATTCCTGACAAAAGTTTGCATTCAGAGGTAAAAATATACACTCTTAGCCTAACACGGAACAAAAATCCCGAAAAGGAAAAAGAAAACGACCGAAATAATCTTTTTTAACAAAAATTACAAACGTGGCGTGTTTTTTATTTTCAAAAGCATTTTTTAAAGCGAACATAATATGTCGAAATACAATATGGGAGAAGTTTTTGTGCAATTTATTTGGCTATAATCATAAAATTGATTATAATCTAATTGAAATTTAAAATTGATACTGATTATTTCAGGTGGATTATGCACTAAATCACATACAAGCTAATTTGGTACGACTTGAACATAGAAGCACCATTGAGAATTACAATACAGATAGTGTCTCACTTCTTAAAACAGCTTACAGGTAATTAAGATTTATGTTCAAAAATCAAGATTTATTGTTTATAATAACAAAAAAATTAATTAAATGAACATACTCATCTTCTTTGTAGGTTCCACAATGTTGAGAATAGAGATCTCTTGAAATTTTCAGTCCAAGATTACAATGAGTGTCAATCCCTACATCGAAAAGAACTCGACTATCTCGAGGGGTAATTAACTACTTTATTCTAGCTGTATTTTTCGAGAAATTCTTAGGCAATCTAGTTCAATATGTAGGATATATAATGGATTGTTTATTTATAGTGTGATACATGACGTGATTGAACTAAGAGGGAAAAATAATATCAAAAAATATTAATATAGTTTCATGTTATATTTAAATATATGCAGATGGATCAAGAAATGTGGAATTGATAAATTAGAGTATGCAAGGCAAACAATTAAATATGCTGCCTTTTCCATTTCCTCGAGCATTTTCCGACCTGAATTCTCCGATGGTCGCATCTCTTGGGCTCAAAATTCTGTTTTGACAACTATTGTTGATGATTTCTTTGATTATGGTGGCTCTATGGAAGAACTATCAAACTTGATCGAATTAATCGAAAGGTATTTCTCAATCATTCAATGTTATCCACTTTGAAATCTCAACTTGAAATATAATATTTCTTAAAAGAGTGTGTGAAAATCAATCCAAACCGAACTGAACTAATAGATTTAGTTTGGTTTGGTTGAATATTATAAAAAAAAAAGCTTAAATGCACCAAAAATCACCAATTTTCGCGTGTTTTTAGTATTTAACATAATTTTTTAATTGTGGCATATTTAACATGAACTTTCAATTTTTTTGCAATTAAGACCATGACCGTTTTTGATGTAAAACGGCACCGTTTTGATGTAAAACGGCACCATTTTTTAAAGAAAGTGCAACCGTGGTCTTAATTACAAAAAAAATGAAAGTTTATTTTAAATATATCAAAATTAAAAAATTATGTTATATACCAAAAATACGCGAAAGTTGATGATTTTTGGTGCATTTAGGTCAAAAAAATCATTATTTCTTATTCGATTTGATTTAAGCATAAAAAATTTAGTTAAATTAATGCAAGTTGAATTGAAAAAATTGAATAAAACAGACTGGTTTACTTTAAAAAAAATTACATTCTTATATTTTTGGTTCAATTCAGTTAAAAAAAAGTATATTTTCAATTCGGACCGGTTCTGTTCAAACTGAATGCACACTCATAGTTTGGACAGTAGTTTCTTTCAAAAATTCAAAAAAAATCGTGACATAATTATTAATACCCAACTCAAATTTTATAGTAATAGCATTCGTCAACTACAAATCCTTCATAATTTTATCATGATCTTTTATCGGAGATATATTTCGTTCTTCTGTCTGTTCAGGGGTGGAACTAGCCCTTAGGTTGCCCCCATTTTTTTAAATACCCCTTTAACTTTTTTTCTTTCTTGTACTATGACTATTAAGTTTGTATTTTTGTACAATTAAACCCTCAAGTGTTTTATATACAATTCTACCCCCAAAATTAATAAGTTTTGAAATTGAATGTGCTACAGTTGGGATGATCATGCAACAATTGGCTACAAATCAAAAGAAGTTGAGATACTATTCAATGCAGTCTATACTACTACAAATGATCTTGCAGAAAAAGCTCGCATAGTACAAGGACGATGCGTTAAAAAACACATGATCGATCTCGTAATAATTCTAATTCAATTTCAATCACTAAAATCAGAACATTAAATTTCTCAATCAATTATGAAAATTTGAACTAATTTTTTAATTTATGTGTAGTGGCTCTTCTTGCTCGAGGCTATGTTAAAGGAAGCAGATTGGGGAAGAAATAAAATAGTGCCAACAATGGATGAATTTGTACCCAATGGGTACATTTCATTTGCCTTAGGACCTATTATTCTTACAACACTTTATCTTGTGGAGCCAATGTCCGAAGAAGTTATCAATAGTGAAGAGTATGAGAAGCTTTACATGACCATAAGCATTCTTGGTCGACTCATCAATGATCGTGTAGCCACATTGGTAAAGAACTATAAATTCTTGAAAAAACATAATATTTAATTTTGTGTTAATTTTTGTTAATTTGCTCAAAATCGGATAAAATCAGTAAGATCGAGAAAATTTCTTAGCTAGATTGGGTTTTTATGGATCGCTCTCACAAGGAATTTCACTATGCTTAAGTGGTGAAGTTCACTTATTTGAGATAATCCGCTATAAATTAACTCGGTCTAGGTCAGAAGTTTTCGTAAGATCCGGGTTCTCGAGCCTGAAGGTTTAATTTGCATTCGGTTATGATCAAATTGAACTAAAAGTTTGTTTTAATCGAACAGAACTAAAATTACAATGATGTATTTTTCTTCAAACCGAAATGAATTAAACTAGTTAAATTGATTGGTTTTGTTTTAGTTGGTTCAATTTTTCGGTTTGGTTTTCAACAAACCAAAATAAGAATTTTCCTTGAATCACTCTCTTTATATTTTAAAATTATTTTTTTATATATGAAAATTACTAATTTATGGGATTAAATTTGCAGAGTGATGGTGCACAAGGAAAACTGAATATTGTGAGCTTAGAAGTAATCAATGGTAAAGGTGCCATAACTGAAGAAGAAGTTCAAGAAAAAGTAGCCAAAACAATTGACATAAATAGAAGAGAGTTGCTAAAAATGGTGTTACAAAAAGAAGGGAGCATAGTTCCTAAAGCTTGCAAAGATTTCTTTTGGACAATGAGCAATGTTTTGCACCTTTTCTATATGGGTGATGATGGCTATTCTTCTCCAACTAAGATGATGGGTGCTTTTAATGCAGTTATTAATCAACCAATTTTTCTTTCTTAGAAATCTTCAATTGCGGAAAAGCTCGATATTATTTTATTTTTAATATATTTTACTGTCGGATGAAAATGATCGTTATTTATCCGATGGTGATAAATAGATGAAGTAATATTTATTTTGGAAAAAATAAACCCTAGAAGATAGTGATTCATTTTATGTAATTAATTTGGTTGATCTTTCTATTTATATATTGGAGATTAAACTTGATAAGTTTTGGGGGATGGGGAGTTAACATAGTATAGATATATTTGTACTATGACTTTGGATTTGCATCAAATTTTATATTATAACTAGGACAAAACCCTCGTTTCGCTTCAGGTTGAACCATTTTAATCGAAAAAATAACGGTTAAAGAAATAAAAAAATTTAAAAAAATATATTTTAATATGGTAATTAAGAACCAGTAAAAATTAAAATTGCATAAGTAGAGACATAAATTTAACAGCAATAATTAAAAAAAATATTTTTTTCTCTCAGCTATAATTTTTCAGTTTATGTTCTTTTCAGACCCCAAAGAAAAACTTTTCTTTAACCAAAATGTAATCAGCATTGTCTATCGTTAAATACACTTTTCTATCACTTTTTAATGTTAATTTTAAATAATTAATTGTAATAAATTATTCTATATTTTATTTTTAATTATCCAAATTCGAATCATGAATTAGAAATAAACCTTATATTACTTAACACAAAAATCAACAAATGTTTAGGTTGAACCATAACCTAATAATTAGAACTAGTTAATAGGTGGTTGAACCTTTACACTTATAAACTCATTTATTTTGTTTTTCTAAGCAATGTGGGATTATCTTTAACACTTCCCCTCAAGTGCAACCAGGACTGGGCATCCGGTTGTCACTTGAAATTGACTCCCCCTGAAATTGAAATTTTTTGATTTAACAAGCAGCGACAACACCGGACCGGGACGCTGGAAATGAACATCTAGATGGAACCGACAAATTAAGAATCCGAGTTGGACCCACTGAAATTTTTGATTTAATACGCAGCGGCAAGCGGCAACACCGGACCTGGCCACTGAGACTGGACATCCAGACGAACAACCGGCAAATTAAGAACTCGGACCAGATCCGCTCTGATACCATATTAGAAATATTGGTGGGAGTAATTAATTATTAATTGGTGATAATGTGACAATCTACCCACATGCTTATGAGAGTGTTTAGGTTCAACCATAACCTAATAACTAGAACTAGTTAATAGGTGGTGAACATTTACACTTATAAACTCATTTATATTTGTTTTTCTAAATAATATGGGATTATCTTTAACAAATAAACTCAGAGGTGGCGGTGGTAAAAGTTGGGATGGAATAAAAAGAGAAAAATAATGTAAAATGTTATTTTTTTGTTATGAGAAATCTATTTTTGCTAGTTTTGGCTAATATGTGATGATTACTCTTTTTTCATAATGTAATTTGTATGTGGTATAAAAAAATAAAAAAGGGTATAAAGGAACTGAAAAGATAATAAATATGTGGGGTTGATAGGAGTAGAATTACTCCTATTCTCGAAGGCTTTTTGATTAATTTTGATGTGCGTATTGTGATATTTTATGTCGTTTTGGTGTTTATTTGTATATTCGAGTGTTGTAGGTATTTGTGCGTAAAAAGGCGTATTTCAGGCTTAAATGAGTAATTGTGGGTATTTGCATTGGATCGAGTGATATTAGAGCATGTTTGAAAGTGTTTTGGAAGAGCAAAGGCAGTCCCACGACGTGCCACTCCACTTGCACGTTGTGCAGATAAAGGAAGGAACAAAGGAATTGGCAGATTAAACGCACGACCTGGGCACGATCAGACGCACGTCACGAAAAATAGGTGCACGACGCGAAGAAGATAGTGCACGTCGTGCAGCAGTGAAGAAGAAAAGAGGAGCTAGGCAGATTATTTGCACGATCAAGGCACCATGAAGGGCACGTCGTGCCACTTGATTCTCACAACGTGCCAATTGGGTTGCATGACGTGCAGGGATGATTTTGCGCAGAATAAAATTACAAGTTTGCCACTGCGAGTTTTGTTTTAAAGATTAAAGTCTCGGGGGCATATTAGACACTTCAAAGAGCTACAAATCAGAATTAGACCCTAATTACATATGGGTATAAATAGTTGATGATCGCATCTTGTAAGGGGTTCGATTAGTTTTTGTTTCCTAGACATAAATCCTAATTTTTAGAATTTAGCTTTTCTATTATTCGTTCTTGAATTATTTTGCATTATTATTTCGTCAATTACTATTAGATTATTCTCAAACAAGGTACGATTGATTATTAATCAGTATTCAATATTCAGTTTAATTTCAGTATGAATTCTTCAATTATTGCTTTTAGTCTTTTTATCATTATGTCTAGCTAAACTCTTTGTTGGGGATTATTAATCGAAATTATGTCTGTTTAACCGAATTGGATTTATGGGTTTTTGTTCTTGATATGTTTTAATTATTTTTCTTAATGCTTAGCCTAAATTGATCACTTAGTCTATGCCATATGTTTTAGTTTTAGCTCGAGAGAGTAAAATTGCAATAGAACAATATAATTAAAAACGTAGAAGTTAATTGTGCAAGAGTGAATTAACGAGTGCGTGTTCTTAGGATTCACTTCATAATCATTTAATTAATTAATACTTAGGTTAATCATTGTGCGAGAGTGAATAATTAACTTATTGTCAGGTAGTTTTATGCTTTTGCCTGCAGTTGCTCGAGAGAGAATTTTAGGTGCTTTCGATTAGTCTGAACCATATCAGGACAATACTATCTATAACCCGAATCAAGTAACAGAATAATGAAGATTAATAATCCCTGCTTTTCTCATAATTGTTAAAATTATTTTAATTACAGCTTTAGTTTACTTCATTTACATTAGTTTAATTCTGTCTTTTAATTTACTCAAACAAACAAAATTATCTTTTCGACTATCCGAATCGAGTTTCTTAACTGGTTGTCTTTAAAGTTTTCTCTGTGGGTACGATATCTGGACTTCGCAGTCTATATTATAAGTTGGCTATGTACGCTTGCGTATGTTCACCAACAGGGGTCGGCATATTTTTCCTAGTAAGGGCAACATAATTAGTGTTTGATAGAAATGATAGATGAGGTTATAAATAGAAATAACAAAAAGACACCGAAAAACCCTTTCAATTTGCTATTAAGCACACTGAAATTAAGTTGCTATTCATTGAAATTCATAGAATTCACAAGGGTATAAGAGGAATCCAACAATTTGGATTCAACTTTATACTATAGATATATTGATATGTGATGATTATTTATTTTTTTCCATTAAGGATAATGTAATTTGTATTTGGTATGAAGAACTTGAAAAGATATAAAGGAAATGAAAAGATAACAAATATATGGGGTTAATATATTTTTTCCAGTAAGGGCAACGAACATAATAAAAAGACACCAAAAAACACCTTAAATTTGCTATTAAGCACACAGAAATTAAGTTGCTATTCATTGAAATCCATATAATTCACAAGGGTATAAGAGGAATCCTACAATTTGGATCCAACTCTACACTATAGATATAGTGATATGTGATGATTATTTATTTTCCATTAAAGGTAACGTATTTTGCGTTTAGTATGAAGAACTAAAAAAATATAAAGGGGATGAAAAGATAACAAATATGTAGGGTCAACAAAAAAATTTCAGCAAGGGCAACATAATTAGTATTTGATAGAAAGGATAGATGAGGTTATAAATGGAACATAACAAAAAGACACCAAAAGACCTCTGAAATTTGCTATTAAGCACACGGAAATTAAGTTGTTATTCATTGAAATTCATAGAATTCACAAGGGTATAAGAGGAATCCAATAATTTGGATTCAACTCTATAATATAGATAAATTTGATATGTGATGATTATTTATTTCCATTAAGGGTAACGTAACTTGTGTTTGGTATGAAGAACTAAAAAAGATATAAAGGGAATGAAAAGATAACAAATATGTCGGTTCAATATATATTTTTCAGAAAGGGCAACATAATTAGTATTTTGATAGAAAGGATAGATGAGGTTATAAATGGAACATAATAAAAAGACACCAAAAAACTCTTTAAATCTGCTATTAAGCACACGGAAATTAAGTTGTTATTCATTGAAATTTATAGAATTCACAAGGATATAAGAGGAAACCAACAATTTGGATATATCACTATACTATAGATATAATGATATGTGATGATTTTTCATTTTTCATTAAGGGTAACGTAATTTGTATTTGGTATGAAGAACTAAAAAAGATATAAAGAAAAAGGGAAAAAGGTCATTTATGCTCTTAAGGTTTGGCTTTAGGATCAAATAAGCCCTCAACGTACAAAAAGGTTCAAATATACCCCTAACGTCTTAGAAAATAAACAATCAGGCCCCCGATTTGGACAACCAAGCCCCTAACATTTCATTTATGCGTCAAATTTAGGGTCCTGGTTGTCAACATTTTAAGACGTTTGGGGCATATTTGAACCTTTCCGGACGTTGAGGGCTTAATTGATCCTGGAGATAAACCATAGGGGCATAAATGACCCTTTTTCCTAAAGAAAATGACAAGATAACAAACATGTCGGGTCAATTAGTGTTTGATAGAAAAGATAGATGAGATTATAAATAGAACATAACAAAAAGACAGTAAAAAAATCCTTTAGATTTGCTATTAAGGATACGAAAATAAAATTGTTATTCATTAAAATAAATAGAATTCACAAGGGTATAAGAGAAATCCAATAATTTGGGTTCAACTTCATACTATAGATGTAATGATACAACACTCTTTTTTTTGAATGAAGAAAGTATGTAGTGCTACAAAAATAATAATTATTAGTTCATTATTCTAAAAGTTTATATTATTTTTTAGGTTTAATGTCTTAAAAAATTCTGACCTTTCATCTCATTTTCAATCCTACCCTGACGTTGTAAATTTGTCAATTTTACCCTATTTTGTATTTTTTTTCATTTCAATTGTACCCTAAAGCATAAAATTGACCTTTTTTTATTTGGCAAAAATTCTCTAAATTGACCCTTTTTGCATTAAATTAACTTTTTATATTAAATTGATCTTTTTTAGAAAAACAATTATTGAACTTTTGTCAAATAAATAAAGGTCAATTTTATGCTTCAGGGTACAATTGAAATGAAAAAAATACAAACTGGGGTAAAATCAACAATTTTTCAATGTTAGGGTAGGATTGAAAAGGGGATGAAAGATCGGGTTTTTTTAAGGCATTAAGCCTATCTTTTATTTAGGCTTAAATGCATAAAACAAATCACCAATTTTTGCATGTTTTTGGTATTTGACACGAACTTTTAATTTTGGCATATAAATACACGAACTATCAATTTTTTGCATATATGACTAGGTTTCCGTTTTAGGTGAAAAACGGTGCCGTTTTAGTTATTAAACGTTGCCGTTTTAGGTCAAAAACGGTGCCTTATTAGGTAAACAACGGTGCCCGTACTATATATGCAAAACATTGATAGTTTGTGTATTTATATGCCAAAATTAAAAGTTCGTGTCAAATACCAAAAACACGTGAAAGTTGGTGATTTTTGGAGCAATTAAGCCTATTATAGGTTAAATTTAACATTTTGTATTTGAAGGGTGACGACTTAGCGCCTTCCCTTAGGAAGTGTCCAAATTGTGATTGCTGACTCAACACTCTTTGAAGGGGGGTTATCAAGTAGTGAAGTTGACGGGACATCAAAATTTGGTGATATTTTTTATTCTAACTTGATCTTTCTCAACTCTAATGCATTCTTATGCATATCTAATAAATATTTAAGCAACAACCAACGGTTTGAGATTATAGTTGTTGAAACAGTTTATGAAATGAAACAAAAATACCAAATATGTTTCTAGCTGAGTCGCAGACTAGGTCGCTCTCTTTACGACGTTTTGCGGCTCTCTGATGCAAGCAGTCGTATGTACCACGTCGTCTCCATGATAAAACATCCAATCTCCGATGAATATTGCACTGTACTTAACGGTCTGTTACACTCGTTCAATTTTATTGCTCAAGAACTCGGTTTTTTTTGTTCGAAAAAGGTTGTATATTCCTATAATAGAAACAAATGGAGAAGACGAAGTATATATCAAAAATATAATAGAAAAACTGGTAATAAAATATAATAGTAATAAATCAAAACCGTTTTCAAAAATAAAACGTAATTAAAATGTTTCCAAATACATAAAAGGTAGGAGCAAATCAAAGGATTATGTTTTTGTTTCAAAAATAAAAATGCTACGTATAAGCTTTTAGAAATAAATAAGTGCTCGAACCAAAACAACCAAACTAGATCAAATACTAGCTGATCGACTGACCAAACAGACGGCGCGCGCACGTGTGGTAAATCGGGAAAGATTTTACTCATTGCTCGTTCATAAAAATTCAAATGAGAGTGTCTAATATTATAAACTAACGCAATGTAAGAATCCAGTAAAACACTGAACACTCTTATTTCTTAACAATGCACTTTAAGAATCCCCCACTATGAATTTTTAAAATAGTTTCTCGAGCAATTTATGTATCAATAAAAATATGCATAAACAAATGCATCTTTTAATTTGAACCTTTGCGTAGCATGTAAGATTTTGATTTAACAAAAAAGACTCGTAGTTTTGAATTTTGTCTCACACATCAAATCATACACAATCTTTTCAAATATCGTATTCAAAAGTCTGTGCGTTTATGGCTCTGCACGTCTATCCCAGTTTAGTGAACGCTCTAGAAACTTTGCCTCAAATTTCATAGGAAGCGGCACCACTTCCACATTCACAAAGGTGAAGCTATAAAATGTACACATGTAGTTAAGTACTCCACTCCATATAAAGAATAGAATTCATTAAGAGATTCAATTAAATAATCCTCTTATCATTTCAGGAATCATGATTAAATTTGCAAGTTCATACTCATATCATTCATAGCTTGTTATAACCTATTGAACCTACTTTTTGGGATCTCAAGTTAGTTAGGTTGGGTTACCACTATGAATGATTCATTCTATTGGCAATAGTCTTATTCTTTTCGAAGTTTTATGAACTTTGTCTTTAACTAATTATTTTGTTAAAGGATCTGCTAAGTTGTCATCAGTACGTACATGGTCCACTCTAACAACTCCTATTAAGATGAATTCTCTAATAGTGTTGTGCTTACGTACATGGTACTACCGCAATGGATCAACACATCTGGTATCGATCTTTCCTATAAGGGAATCTTAGATAACATGCTTCTTATCCATCTTACTTCTTCACTAGCAGCAGTCAGTGCTATCATTTCTAACTCACTCGTAGATTAAGCCATAATCGTCTGTTTTTTTTATTTCCACGAAATAGCTCCACCAGCTATACTAAAAATAGAGCCATTTATAGCTTCGGAATCATCTGATAATGTATTCCAATCTGCATAGGTGTATCCTTCAAGGATAGCAGGATGCTTCTAATACTATAATTCAAGTTTTATGGTTCTTTTAATGTATCTCATTCCACTTTCAATAACATGTCAATGCTCAATACTAGGTCTACTAGTAAACCTGCACAATATTCTAACGACATATGTGATAGGTGCATTTTACACCTATGTTTAGGAGTTGTTTTCACTTGCTTTTAGTATACTTTGAAGCGCTTTTTCCCCATTATGGTGTACTTATTATGTGTATTAGTGTTTCAAGTAAAATGAAGCAATGTGAAGTGTTTTGGGCTTAAAGAAGGAAGAAATCAAGTATCGGAATAGGAGCGAGTTGAAAGAGTAAAGAAGCGAGCGAGAATTGGGCATTTAAAGGAAGGGCTCGATCGAGCCCTTCACTTATGAAGGAAGGCTCGATCGAGCCCTATGAAGAAATGTGTCCAGAGAATTCTTGAAGGCTAAGGCTCGATCGAGCCCTCACTCTTAAGTGGATGGCTCGATCGAGCCCTTAAGAAAGAAGCTCAGAATTTGAATTTCGAGATAAGACAAAACTCAAGGGCTCAATTTCTATTTTAGGCCCAACACTCCTTAGAAGGGTGTCCTTTGTTTACCTCGTTTGTAATCCATATAAATAGCACCTTATCTTTTTTAGGGTATAGACAAGTGGTAGACATTTTTAATTGTTCTCTAGTTTTTACCTCTTTTAGATTAGCTACCATCTTCTTGGAGATTCCTCCATTGTTGGAGCTTGATTGAAAGTTTTATTTGCTTTGTGAGAACAAGATCTTCATTTTTATTACAAGCTACTTATTGTGAATCTTCATTATCTTTATGGTTGTTTGTTCTACTTATTTAATTAAGGTAATTCTTCTTACTTTAATGTTCTACTTTTCTTGTTCCTCAATTACTTGTGTTAATTTAAATATGAGTGGCTAAATCCCTTGTTAGGGGGTTAGTATGATGACTTAGGGTTTGATTGATTGGTTGGTTCTTAGTGTTGTATGCTTATGTTTCTCTCCTATTACTTATTGCTTGATTAAGCTTAGCTACCTTAATCTTGTTTATAGTTTGATTGATACACCGAGAGGTGGTTGATTAGATCGACTTATAGTATTGAAAACCTAGATTTTAGAGCACCACGAGAGTGGGCTTGAACCTAGGTGGCCTTAGAGTAGATTGATTAATCGTTTGATAATGATTTAGTTTTGCCTTGTAACACGAGAGTGAGCTTGGTGTTGATTGAATGATTAGATAGCGGTTTTGGCATTCCTTGAGGCTCGAGAGAGCGGGAATGACGCTTTAGGCCTCGCTTGATCCTTAGGAGCTTCCACTTTGACCAACCATGAATGCATAACCTAGGTTGGATTACTAATCCCTTGACTTTCCCCTTTTATTGAATTAAATTCTTGATAATTAATATCTCTTTATTTGTTTAATTGAAAATTCACGTTTAGTTTAATTCTAAATTAGTAATCGGATACTTGAAACTTCCACTATTTGTGTTTCGCTAAACGAATTGAATCATAACTTAAATTCATTCTCATCAATTGCTCCTAATTCACTCCTTGTGGGTTCGATCTCGTATTTACCGAGTATTACGAGTTGGGTTTATTCTCAACAATATGCAATGTCGAGTCTAGTACAATCAGTGGCATATCAAAGGTTGTCAATAGTGCTCGCATAATTAGACTTTCATACACTATCACCAGTTGATTTTTTTTAAAAAAATACACTTGGATCATATGGTGTACAAGCAGGTTTACATTGAAGCAACTATATTTCTTTAGAATCTTCTCCATATAGTGAGATTGATCTAAAAAAATCTCTTATCAAACCTAGTAATCTTTATGCCAAGGATTACACTAGCTTCTCTTAAATCTTTCTTATTAAAATTGGCACACAGCATTCAGAATATGAATATTTGAACCAAATTTCAATAAGTCATCGATATATAAATATATGAAAGTATATCATTCTCATATTTATAACTGATACATTTGTCACTTTCTTTCACTCTAAAATCAGTTGAGATGATAAGATTATCAAATTTTTCATGCCATTACTTAGGTGCCTATTTTAAACCAAACAAAAATTTATCTAACTTGCACACTTCTATTCCTGACCATGTCTCGCAAAATCTTCAAGTTGGTTCATGTTTATTTCTTCCTCCAATTAACCATGCAGAAAGATAATTTTAACATTCATTTGGTGTACATGCAGTGTTGGGAAATTACTGCAAGTATATGGTATCGCTATAAGTGGTAGAGTGGACTATAAATCTGGACTGTCGAACCCATGAGGACAATCCAAACCAAATCAACAAAAAAAAGCAAATAAACAATTAATGGATCAATTAACTAGCAATTAATAATCAAATATAAAACGGAGATATCAATAAACTAAGACGTTTAAGGGTTGACACTAACTACTAGATATTGCAAATCATGGAAACGGATAGCATGGCATGTAAACAAGGGTCGAGTCGCGTCTAATGCATTGTTCCTTGTCTCTCGAGTTTCAAAGAACAACAAAGCCACTAATCTAACAATCAATTAAGCCTCACTCACTCTCGTGATACTAAGCATGACCAACTATATGACAAGCAATTAATCAATCAACTCAACATTCGGCTAATCATGTTGGTTTATCTAATTAACCATCTCTCAATGTGTTAATTAAACACTAATCATGCCTAGGATAAATACTCCTAAACAAATATTAAAAACAAAAATTAGAACCTGTTAAACACCCATTTTATGCATTTAATATAGGTCTAATGGCGAGAGAAAAAAAAAGCCAAACCTTTAAAATTTGTTACAATTTAAACCAAACTTTATAATTTTTGTAATAATAGACAAATTGTATTTTTTTTTCGTTGCATTAATAGACAAAATGCATTTTTATGTGAAAATTTTTGAGTTTTTTTTTTTGAGTTATTTGCCACTTCCGGTAACTTTTAAAAAAAAATAATAACCTAATATTAATTGAAAACAACAAGTCTGGCCACCAATTTGGCTATTATTATAGCAAAAAAATATAATTTGACTATCATTATAAAAATTAAAAGGTTTGGTTTAAATTGCAACAAGTTATAAAAATTTGACTTTTTTTGCATTAGTCCTTTAATATAACATCATATATTAGAGTTTAAATTTAAAATTTATGCTATATGTAGTATTTTGCTATATTAATACTAAAAATAGCACAAAATATCCTGTAATTGAGATGTTCGGTTCTTCTATTTTTTTGTACAGGATCCATGAGATTTTCTGAACGGGTCTCGACTATGAGACGACACCTTTAAACTTTTTACATTTAAACTAATCTCCATTCAAACCGTGAAGGTTCCTTGCGAGAGGTAAACTCTTAAGGTACAAAAACTAATTCACATATTAAAAGTATATGCATATGGGATTTAAGCGGATATTAAACTCCCTGAGTCACTCAAGTCTCAGGAAATTTTAAAAAGATCACTAAAGTCAATTTTCTTACAAAGTGGTCACTGAACTATACCTTTTATTACAAAAATATTTCTATTGTTACGAAAAGAACACTAAACTTTTTGTGAACTACAAAATAATCATTGGGTTATTCCTTTAGTTACAAAAAGGTCACTAAACTATGTTCCTTTTTGTAATTTTGGCATGCCACGTAAGCAAAAATGTTAGGTTTTTACGTCGTTTTATATGGGTGAACCCTTTTGTAATAAAAAGTATAATTCAGTGACCATTTTGTAAGAAAATTGACTTTAGTGATCTTTTTGAAATTTCCTGAGACTTGAGTGACCCAGGGAGTTTAATATCCGATTTAAGCTTATCCTTATAATAATCTCTAAGAAAGTACTCAAATACAAGTATGGTCTAAATATTTATTGAATGGTATCAAGTTTGAAATTTAAACTCACTATCTATACTATGTATAAAAGCACGGATGGGGGGAGGGGGGACAGACACTTTTACGCAAATACCCTTAGTAATATTTTAATTATTATTAAACACTGTAATGCTATTTTAATTTATTATTAAACAAGATAAAAGCACGGACGGGGGGGGGACAGGCACTTTTACGCAAATACCCTTAGTAATATTTTAATTATTATTAAACACTGTAATGCTATTTTAATTTATTATTAAACAACAATTATTCTATCTAAATAATAGCTAAGTTAATTATTCTATCTAAATAATAGCTAACTTAAACTACTTTTAATACAATTAAACTACTAACCTATTTTATAGTGTACGGAGATAAAAAAAATAACAGAGACAATATATTTAAACTTCTCTTAAAAATTAGATTGGTTGATCTTATTCCACTTTTCCTGTTTCAATTTGTAGAGAAGGCAAAACCTATTACGGACATATATGCACAATATGCAAAATTTTGTTTCTTCAATGGCGGCTAATACTATTTATATTACTATTTTTTTTCTTTTCAATATATGATTCTTGATTTGTTTGAGATTAGTTTTAAAAAAGATTGAACTTTTATTTGCTTTTATTTTGAATTTATTTTAAAACATACTAGCATTATTGTAACAAATTTAATTAATATAATTAATAAATCATATAGTAGTAAGCCACATTACGCTAATTTAATATTATAGATAAAATAAATTGTTATAACTATAATTGAATTATTTAATATATAAATTGATGAGTCACATTACGCGTCACGTGCATAGCACGTAATGCGAAACTAGTATGAATAAAAGTCATAAGACTGTCAAGATCTTAACGCCCTTCAGACTCAGTACTCCAATAGCTTGGATTTTCTTTTGTTTCAAACTCTTCAAAGTTGAATCAGATTACATTGATTATCTTTAAAAGTAAAAAGACGTCGTTTTTGACTAATTGTGTATTAGTTTGTGTTAAGAGTAATTTTTCTACAGCTAAGAAATTTCATTTAATCTTCCAATTTCAGCTAAAATCACATTTCATTTCTGTTTTTATTTGCTTTGAATATTAAATGATGCAATGGATATAAATTCTTAATTTCAAGACGCATATGAGTTAGTAAAACGCTCTCACTATTCAATTGAAATTGCGTATTCGAACCGTACTCATATATGCCGCCGTTTAAAACTTGAGGTTAGAATTTATCTCCTGCAAAAGACCTACCCGGCTCGACTGAGGACGAATCTGAATGTGTAAGGTTTAAAAGTGTCGTCTAATAGCTGGGATTCATTCAGGACACCTCATGTATTATGTACTAAAAAAGTAGAAATTCTTAAATGTGTCTTTTATAATTTAATTTAAAGTGTTATTCGAATTTTATTACTGATATATATGTATATAAATAAAATAGAGAAAATAATTAATGACGGATTTTCGTAGAGAAAAAGGCCTATTGCAAAAAACCATTCACCTTTAGCCTTTTTTTTTTTTTTGATAATTAGGGAGGGGGGAGCGCTTGTGGGAGGAATCGAACCCACGACCTAGCAGTTTGCTGTCTAGCGCTAATACCATTTGAGCTACAGCTTATTGGTTCCTTTTAGCCTTTTTTCAGTTTCACTTTTCGTCAATTACGCTCAAATCACACCTTTACACATCAATTTTATTATCAAGTACTAAATTAATTTCTTTTTCATTCGAAAAATTCAAATAAGCTATTTATTTTTAATTTTTTAAGTAAAAAAGAGTTCAAATAGTATTTTAAAAGCATTTTTATAAATTTCTCCTAAATAAAAAAAAGTTCAATTTAATTTTAATGGTAAAATGAAAATATGAAAATATAAATTTGGGTGCAATTTACGAAATTATAATATGATAAAATTAATTTCTCATTAGGCCAAAGAGGAATGGCATTGGTATAATAAAGCTAATTCATGACTAATGTGACATTATATCGTTAATTAAAAACTTTGATCAACGTCCATTTTTTTGAAACAAGAATTTTAGTTTGCTAATTAGAATAATCCACGCCTAGACTAACTTGACAAATTTTGACACTCTGACATGTTCATCATGGACCAATAAGTCCAAACTCCATTTATTTTAGTCATAATAAGTAGGAATATTGGTAAAACAAATTTTAACGTTTTACTTTTTTAGCGATTTATATTTAATGTTTAAATTTTACGAAATAAATACTAACCTTTTCAATTTTTTCATTTTATAGTCTCATTCTGAATTCTAACCATTTTATCATCTTTTTTAGATTATAGGTTGCAAAAATGTGAAACGTTGGAATTTTATTTGCAAAATTTTAAAATGCTAGGGTTAAATATGCCAATAATATAGCTACTACATAAGCAAATAAGGGCCGGAAAACTGCTTGCGCTACAAAATTCAAAAATTGGAAAGGTTAGAATTTGTTTCGTAGACTTTTAAACGTTAAGTTTAAATCGCAAAACAAGTGAAACGTTAGGATTTGTTTTGTCAATATTTCTAATAAATACAATATTTAATTAAAGTTGTAATGTTGTCAAAAATTAAAAAAAATATAAATTTATTTGAAAAAATTAAAATCTATAAATCTATCATAATTTTGTTTTAACTATGTCTATTTTTAATCTCATGTTTTTATTTCATTTTAACTTTTTAACTTTATTTTATTTGCATGAAATACTAAAAAATAGGTAATTTACAATTAACTTATTGTTGTTTCTGATTTATTTTGAATTAAAAATTAAATTTTATAATTATAAAAACAAATTGGTAACTAATGACTTAGTATAAAAATTCAACTGATAATTGAAATTAGTTGCATGATTGAAATAAAAATTGTAACAAAAAAATTAGATTTAAATAGATTTTAATTTTAAAAACTTTGGATAGATAAATAAAAAGTTAAAAACGATTGATTTTTTTTAACATTATTAAACTTTAATTAAAAGAAATTGAACTCTCCTATTTTTTTTAAAAAATTATCAGTTTTAATTTTTTAATAGTTAATATATTTTCTTTAACATATAAAGCAATATTAATTTCTGTAAATTTTAAATTATGATATTCACATAGAGTTAATAGGGATAAAATAAAAATTAATTTTTTTTTCAAAGGTTAAAATTAGTTTTTTCTTTTTGTGGAAATAGTTTTCTAAATGATAACAAAGAGGAGGTAATAGAATATTAAACTTCTAGATCAAATTATGATAACATCACTATCAACTAATTTCATTTAAAGTGGACAATATCAGTATAAAATAATGTTTTAATTTGTCTTTCAGCCGCAAGCACACCTATAAATACACATGATATATTATCAAAAGCAACACACTCATAAATCAATCCCTAACTCTGAAAGAAAAAATGTTATTCAGCAGCACAAACAGTTCCAAAATTTTCTCACAAGGAAAAAGATGGGAAGCCAAATCTCTAACTGGTGAATTTCCTTTATATTTTTTCTACAGTTCTTCAAAATTGTTAAAAATGGTGGTTTGCGAGTTTAAACAATTTGTGGTTACAAAATTATGTATTTTTAAAAAACAGTTACTAACATTTTATTTATAATAATTTGGTAATCCAACTAATATTTTTTTAAAATAGAATGTTCTCTGATCATTTTATATTGGAGTCTATAAATATAACTTGTCGTTTGGTTATTATGTTATTGTCGTTTTAATCATGATGAATAAGTTGATATGAAAAGCTGAACATGAAAAAAAAAATCGGCAATTACGTATGTAAAATTCCATATAAAATGAGTGGATAACTTCCTGTTTTTAAAAGATATTAATTTATAAAAATATTATAAATAAAATGTTGATAACTGTTTTATGTAAAATGTTTCTTGATTGTCTTGTGCAGGCATGACCGTTGAACAACTCAATCAAAGGACCAAGATTCCTGTATCAGTAAGTGACAACAACCAAAATAACCTGAACTTTTGGTAACCAAATCTCAAAATACGGCTGTTAGAAGTTTTAAATAACGATAAAGATTTGTTGTGCAATGTGCATTGCCTAAATGTAACCTTTTCTTAACACAGAAATTCTTAGGTAGACTCGGTCTATTACGTCATCCGTAGACCAAATCTATCATATTATGACATGTCATTAAAATGATGGCAATCTTATAATATTACTATTTAAAGGTGTAAATAAGTAAAAAAGAATTTACAAGATTGCCATCATTTTAATGACGTGTCATAATGTGATAGGTTAGTCTACGGATGACGTGGTAGACCGAGTCTACATAAAAATTTCTCTTCCTAACAACTTTTTTAGTACTAGTTTCACATTACGTGCTATGCACGTGGCTCGTAACGTAATATATATTAATAAATATATTATAATTATATCAATTTTTTATTTATAATTAATATTAAATTAGTTAAAATTTTATAAAAGTAAATATAATATATTCGGTTATTAAATTTTTTTCATATTGAATTTATTTTTGTTTTGGTTTTATAATAACCATAATTACTTAATTACTTAATTTTATTAATAATATCTTTAAAAATAATAAGATTGAAATTTAAATAATAATATATTGACCAAATACAATATTTTAATTTTGTAGTTCAATCAAACTAAAAGATAGGTATCCCTATTAATTTGGAGACAATTTAGTTAGTTTTTACATACTAAAAACTAAATTGGAGATAATTTAGCTACCTATTCTAATTAGAACTTTAATTATAATAGTGATTAATTAAATAACTAATTAGTTAATGACTATAAAACTTTTATTTAGTAATAAACTGAAAATGATTATTCAGTAAATTTGTCTGTCCTCCCGCCCCCTCCCCCTATCCGTGCTTTTATATATAGTATAGATTAGTATTATTTTATGTACCTCACATGTGGCTTATAATATTATTTGTCAATTATAGTATAATTTTTAATTAATCATTAAATTAGACAAACATTAATAAATAAATTAATTATACTATTTTATAAATTATTATATTGAAATAGTAGTAATAGTTTGTTTTATGAATTAGTTAAAGTAGTAGTTTATGCTATAGTATTTAAGTAACAATTAAATTAAAACATTAATAATTTATTAATAGAGTAGTTACATTTTGGGTTAATGGTCATATATGTCTTAATATTTGGCTCAAAATCATCTATACCCTTATAATTTGGAAAAGTATAAATAATACCCTTAATATTTTAAAATGGACTCATTCAGGCCCCTATGCTTAACATGGTTCGGAGCATAATGAACTTTTATTGAAAAATATTAATGACCTAAACGAGTTTATTTCAAATTATAAATTATTATTAAACTTTGATATCGTCTACAATATTATTTTTACTCAAGTTGTTATGTTGGATATGCAGGATACAGAAGGAGCAATGGGTTCAAAAATAAAGGAAATGTTAAGAAAAGTAGAGTTATCAGTATCATCATATGACACTGCATGGGTTGCAATGGTTCCTAGCTTCGGTTCATCAAACCAACCGCTTTACCCAAAATGTTTGAGTTGGGTCATGAACAATCAACAACCTAATGGTTCATGGGGTCTTGATCCTAACCATCCATTGTTGATTAAAGACTCACTTTCTTCAACTTTGGCTTGTGTTCTTGCCCTTCAAAGATGGAATGTCGGCCAACAACTTGTACATAAAGGTGCATTCTATCTATTCGAACCGAATCAAAATAAACTGAAATTTTATTTTATTTTTAATTAAATCGGATCAAATTTATAAATATATAAAAATATCAAATCAAATTGAACCGAACCAGTTCAATTGAGTATTTAAATTGAATTTTTGAGTTCACTTTAATTTGCACTCAAACTTAATTAAATCTTTGTATGCCTGCAGTTAAACCGAACTAAAAAAAATCATATTATGAGATTGAACCGAATTAATTTAATCGGATTTATTCAGCTTGATTTTTTTTTATTTGATTTTTGCACATTTCTATGTAGCTAGTTTAAATAAATAAAAATAGTACTAGTACTATTAAAAGTTCCACTTACCGTTTAATTACGTTTTTGCCAAGAGTGAAATTAAATTTTCAAATTGATTAAATTAAAATCGATCAAAGCCAATGAGGCTAGCTCGAATGATTAAGACGCTCCAGTGCATTTCTGAGATCTCGGTTTCGAGTCTCAGTAGGGCCAGTGTTTAAGGCTGAATTAAAAATGGAAGTTTAACTACTAACCACTAACTATTAACGTAATTAGATTCTACCGTAGTAAAAAAAAACAGTCAGAATTCAATAAATTGGCTGGATTCATGTTGACTTCTTTAATTTGAGGTTTATCTAGTCAAAGTACTAATATGACTTAGCATGTGATTGGCGATAGGTTTGGAGTTTATTGACTCAAACATTTCGGCTGCAATGGACAAACGTCAACTTTGTCCGGTTGGGTTTGACTTAATATTTCCGAGCATGATTGAGTCGGGCAGAGACATGGGTTTGAACCTTGGTTCGAACCAATCATTAGTTGAGGCCATGCTTCTAAACCGAGATTTGGAAACTGAAAGGTTATTACATTTTCCAGCTTTACCCTTGGTAAAATGAATTAAATCATGGACATTCGTCATTTATAGCAATAAAGCACATCGTTTTTTAGCCTTTGTTTAAAAAAAAAACACATCGTTTAAAATGTTATGTACTTACGCCATATATTTAATTTTTTATAGTATATTTTTATTTTTAGTTCATATTTTGTAGCCTTATATTTCGTGAAAATAAAAATAAACTTTCAAATATTAAACTTAAAAATAATGGAATGTGTGATGTAATTTTTTAAATTTCTACAAACATAAAAATGTCGCAATTTAACATGTAAATAACTCTAATTATGATAATAAAATTAGAATATATAAATGTACAAACTAATATATCAATTTGGAACAATAATTCTATATTTTATATCAATTATATCTAAATGATAAATAGAAAACCAAATAAATGATTCAATTGATAGAAGAATTAATTTTTTTATATTTCATTCCACCAATTAATCCATATTTAAAAAATCATAAAAAAATATAGTAACATTAAAATATATACTTTTTTATATAATAAAATACCAATTTGATTAAATTTGATTGATATTGTTTTAAATATTTATAAACTTTTCTAAATTATGGACTAAATTTTTATTAAACTAAATTTATTTTATTTTGATTAATTTAATTCTTCATTTTTTTAATTTGTTGTCTGTACATATATGTTTAGTACAAATCACAAATATTCTTATGCGAAACTGGCATAATTTAATTATTCATAATAAATATGTCAATTTTATGCTCACTTTGAATAATATTAAATACACACTGCCTTTGCAAAATTGGAATATGAGTACCAAAATTACTTGTTCGTTGTGCAGCCTGAAGAATAAAAGAAGAAATCTAGCATATGTTGCAGAAGGTTTAAAGGACTGGAATGAAATAATGAAAAATCAAAGGAGTAATGGATCACTTTTTAATTCCCCATCTTCAACAGCTGCTGCTTTGATCCATATTCAGGATGAGAAGTGTTTAAATTACTTGAATTCCTTGACAAACAAATTCCAAAATGCAGGTATTTTTAGTAAATATTATATAAAGAAAAAATTGGTTTTATTATTTGTCATTAGTTTCATAAAAAAATCATTTGATTTTAATACATATTTGTAATTAGTTTCATAAAAACATGTTATTTTGACTGATTTATTTTTTCTTTTCTCCAATTCAGTACCTGCAATTTATCCATTCGAAATCTATGTCCGTCTTTCTGTAATCGATAGCTTGGAAAAGTTAGGAATTGATAGATATGTCAGTGATGATAAACAAACAGTACTGAATGATATATACAGGTAATTCGGCTTAGAACGGAGTTTTCTAACTCGTTGTCTTAAAACCAACGGTATTTTAAAAACCGAATCGATATTGAAACTGGTGTGTATGAGCACTTTTTAATTTTAATAAAAGAAAATGACACATTGATTTGTTGGGCAGATGTTGGATAGAAGGAAGTGAAGAAATATTTTTGGACCCTACTTGTTGTGCCATGGCATTCCGTCTCCTACGCTCAAATGGATATGTTGTTTTTTCAGGTAATTTTTAAAATTACGACGTGTTTAGTTCAAATAAATTTTATAAAATTACATAAAATTTATTTATAAATGAATATAATTATCTTTGATTTTATTTAATAATTATTTAGCGGATTTTTTTATAAAATTTTCGTGCAGATGCTTTAGCAATTTTTGAAGAACAAGAGAGTTTATACTATGAAAAAGATACCAAATCAATACTTGAATTGTTCAAAGCTTCACAAACTACAATATTTGAGGATGAGCCTATTCTTGATAAAATTAGTTCTTGGACGAGCACTTATCTTCAACAAGAATTGGCAAATGAGAAAATTGCTGACAAAAGTTTGCATTCAGAGGTAAGAAATAAAAATCCTGAAACAGAAAATGAACGAAATAATTAAAAAAAAACAGTAATTGTCATGAATTTTTTAATTTGAAAGTGTTTGTAGAATAAAAAAAAATATCAACCATTTGGTCAGATATATTCCCATACAGTATAATTAGCTATAATCATAAAATTTATTATATGATTAACTACTATAAAATGTTTCTTTAGTAAAATTTATAATTTTATATCATGCACGACCTTTTAATTATTTGTAATCTCATGTATGGCCTTTTATTTTTTGCAACTTTATACTTGACCTTTTAATATTTGCAATTTTATACAATCGAGTCATCTGAAACTGATGTATCTAATGAATAGAATTATTACGTACTTGGTAGATTCAAATAACATAATCGCATGAAACTGTAAAAAATTACAAAGTCAGACTATTAAGTTGCAAATTTTTGCTGAAGGCCGGTCAAGGATATTATAGTAATTAATTAACCATTGATTATAGCATAACTCTGAAAATCAAGGGAAAATTGATATTGATTATTCGATCAGGTGGATTATGCTCTAAATCACATACAAGCCAATTTGGTACGACTTGAACATAGAAGATTCATTGAGAATTATAATACAGATAATGTCTCACTTCTTAAAACATCTTACAGGTAATAAGTAAGGTTCATGTTTAAAAATCAAAAGTAATTGTGTTTAGGTTAATTATAAATAAAATTATAAAGTTTAATATATTTTATAATAATACCACCGAATTTTAATTTCAAAAACTAAATTTTAATATCTTACAATTTAAAGCATAAATTAAATTGCTGAAATATTTTTATTGACGTGTATGCCAAAATTATATTAAAAATTCTTATTTTTTGGCATTTACATCAACAAAAGTATATCAAAATTTTAATGTGTTTTCAAATGGCCAAAAATCGAAAACCGTGCGTGTTTGAATTGATAAATCGAAATTTTATATTGTAATTATAAAATACGTTAAAATTCGTAATTTTATTATAATTGCCCCTTATTATAATGACAAAAATGGATCACACTCATCGTCTGGCACTTTTTATTCTGAAATTTTTGTAGGTTCTGCAATGTTGAGAATAAAGATCTCTTGACATTCTCATTCAAAGATTATAATAAGTGTCAATCCATGCATCGAAAAGAACTCGACTATCTCGAGGGGTACTTAAATTAATTTATCCTATCTCTATTTTTCACTTGAACAAAGAAAATTTAAGTGTTCAATCTTTTTTGTGGTTGTTGAATTTATAAGTCCGTTACATAACGGTTATCATCATTTTATTCGTACATTTTGATAATCGAATTTTCATTTTTCTACCGAAGAGAAGTTACTATAGCAATTCAGATTAAAAATTACTTATGTAGCAGCAAAATTTGTGTGGTATCCGTCGTGTTCGTTGCCGCAAGAAATTTTGGTCCGAACTACTATAGTGTCTTTATCTTGATATATAATTAGAAACTCAGTCATCAAAATGTAACAAATGAAACAATGAGTATAAGTCTAATTCAGTAACTACATTAATTTTTAATATCCAAATATATTTATATTAATTGTATGTCATATTTGAAAATTGAATATATGCAGATGGATCAAGAAATGTGGCATTGACAAATTAGAGTTTGCAAGGCAAACAATTAAATATACTTCTTTTTCCATTTCTTCAAGCATGTTTCAACCTATATACTCTGATGCTCGTACCTCTTGGGCTCAAAATTCTGTTTTGACAACTATTGTTGATGACTTTTTTGATTATGGTGGTTCTATGGAGGAATTATCAAACTTGATCGAATTAATTGAAAGGTATACCTCAATCTTTCAACGTTCATCTAGAACTCTCAATTTAAAGTATGATATTTCTTAAATCCATCATTTGTACTAGGGGTATAAAAAAAATCAAACTAAATCAAAAAACCGAACTAAACCAATAAATTTGGTTCGGTTGGATTTGATACTATAAAAAATTTGATGTTTTTAGTTCAGTTTGGTTTTGAATAATAAAAAATTATAGTTTAGCTTAATGCAAAATGAACCAAAAAGAAAAAAATCAACTGAGTAGACTAGTTTGATTCGTTTCGATTCAGTTCAATATAAAAATATTTACAATTTTGCAATTTTTGTTTGATTCATCAGCCCTCTTCTATTTTATACTCTTGTTCCCTTCCTAAATTTTAAAAATAGAGGCAGAATTAGTCAGCCATAACAATGCCATAGTTTATCACAAACTTATAAAATAAAGATATTGTTTTCGTATATGCGACTACGAAAACAATATCTTTTATATATCCGTCACGATCTAGTTTGACGCATAAAATTGTGAACTACATATCCAGTTACTCCGTGACACATGGCATTGTTTAATGTGATAACCAACCACTAAACTATATTTAATTCGAATCAAAATGTGAAATTGAATGTGCTACAGATGGGATGATCATGCAACAATTGGCTACAAATCCAAAGAAGTTGAGATACTTTTCAATGCAGTCTATGCTACTACAAATGATCTTGCAGATAAAGCTCGCAAAGTACAAGGACGATGCGTTAAAAAACACATGATTGATCTCGTAATAATTATAATTCAATTTTAATCGTTAAAATCAAAAGATTATCAAAATTCATGAACTAATTTTGTAATTTGTGAACAGTGGATCTTCTTGCTGAAGGCTATGTTAAAGGAGGCAGAGTGGAAAAGATACAAACTAGTGCCAACTATGGAAGAATTGAAACAAAATGGATACATATCATTTGCCTTAGGACCAGTGGTTCTCACATCAATTTATCTTGTGGAGTCAATGTCTGAAGAAGTTGTTAATAGTGAAGAATATGAAAAGCTTTATATGATCATAAGCATTCTTGGTCGACTTTGCAATGACCGTGTTGAAACTCAGGTATGTAATATCACATTCGATATATGTGCTATATTTTTAAAATTTTGCGAGTTTAGTCGAGCATTTTTTTTCATATATATATATTCATGATTTGTTTGGATCATGGCCAATCTGATGTGAAACCTATATGCAACATTATGTTGCGTAAGCTTCCTATGAATCATTTGTAAATGGCTTAATGGCATAAAAAACCCAAACCTTTACGACTTGTTGCAATTATATCCAAACTTTTTAATTTTTGCAATAATATCCAAATTTCATTATTTTGTTGCAAAAATATCCAAATTGCACTTTTTATGTGATTTTTTTGAGGTTTTTGCCATTTTTTGGGACTTTTACTATATTATTATACATCAAAACATAATAATAGCTTAATATCTTAATTGAAAACAACAAGTTTAGCCATCAATTTGACTATTATTGCTATAAAAAATGCAATTTGGATATTATTGCAACAAAAAAAATGCAATTTGGATATTATTACAAAAATTAAAAGGTTTGGATATAATTGTAATAAGTCGTAAAGGTTTGGGTTTTTTTTACCATTAGGCCTTTGTAAATTTGACAACCTTAGCGAGATCCACGGCTTGAATCTTCTCATTTTCGATTAATTTTGCTTGATTCCTTTGTTGTTAATTAAATTTTTGATAAAGTAGAATGGAAAGATCATATTGTTAAAGCTTGTCATATGACTTTTTTGATTGTATTTTAATCTTCTTTTAATGAATTCTAATTTTTGGAAGAAAAAAAATATTGGACCAAACTGATAAATTTAAAGATCAATATTATACATGGAAAAAATGATATAGCTATTGATAGATAAATTTATTTTGTCTTTCAAATTTTGTGCTAATATTGTTAGCTGAATCCGAATAGGATCAAAATTAGTAATATTCAGGAGAATTCCTTAGTTAGACAAGATTTTCGTGGACCATTCTTACAACAACTCCACTATTCTTAAATGGCGGAATTCGCTCATACATGGGCGATCCGCCATACATTTGGTTTATGTACGAATTTTCCGTAAAATCAGCCCTAGAGTTTGAGATCGGTGGTCCGTCGTTGCATTGAGTTTGAATTAGATAGATCCTGACAAAAATTTTGCTATTTCAAAATCGATCCAAACTAAAATCAAACGAAATTAAACCGAACCAGCCAATTTTGATGATTTTTCGGTTTGGTTTACACTAATTCAAGAATTGAGTATAATTTATGAAAATTCAGACCAAAAACAATTTTCCCTTGAATCAATCTCTTTAGTTTTTGTTTTTATCATTTCAATGCATGAAAATTAGTAATTTTATGAATTAATTTTGCAGAGTGATGGTGCAACGGGGGAACTTAATATTCTAAATCAAGAAGTAATCAATAGTAGAGGTGCTATAACAGAAGAAGAGGTTCAAGAAAAAATAGCAAAAATAATTGAGAATAATAGAAGAGAGTTGCTAAGAATAGTGTTGCAAAAAGAAGGGAGCATAGTTCCTAAAGCTTGCAAAGATTTTTTTTGGACAATGAGCAATGTTTTGCACCTTTTCTATATGGGTGATGATGGCTATACATCTCCAACTAAAATGATGAGTGCTTTCAATGAAGTTATCAATCAACCAATTTTACTTCCCTAAAAATCTTCAATTATGCTCCTTTTACCAATAATAATTCGTGGATAATTTTACGGTTATTTTATTTTTAGTATACTTTGTTTATTTAGTCATTGAATAAAAATAATAATGTTTTTGATGTTGTTAACTTAATGTCATTAACTTTGTCTTACTCTAAATAAGTGAGAGAACTTACTATTTTTCTTTGTAATGAAAGTTTCTCAATCAATAAAAATTAGTTTCAATTTTTGTTATGGTACGGGAGCGATAAATTATCAATTTTTTTCTCCTCTTTTCTTAATAGCCAAACAGTTTAGATTCTTTCTACTTTGTTGTATGCATTTGTTGAATTTCAATGGCAAATATAGTTTATAAACTATAAAATCATGATCTATTACATATAGGTTTCTTTCTGCTTTGAGCATGAATTTTCAGCATTAGTTTATGAAATTTCAGTTGTAGTTGATGAAATTCCAATTACAGTTGATAGAATTCCATCAGTTTTGAAATCCCAGCTTGACTAGTCGTTGCTTTCTAGTTTTTTTCGGTATAAAAATAGACAAAACCTTATCAAATAATACAAATCTTAGCAACACGCTCTTCTGCTATAAGCAACCCCTTGCAAATCATGAAGAATCCATAAATGTACAGAAAACGTGATTTCGCTATATGAATATTTTCAGAACCGTCTTTACGTTAAACGGAAAAATGTTTTAAACGATGTTTTCTGAAAACGGATATGCGAGATCGATCTAGATTTATATTTGCGAAAAAATTATAAAGGTTTTAGGCTTGCTACGGGTTTCGGAACAATCATTCCCATTCCCTAACACCGGTTTCGGCTCGAGTTTCGGGGTGGAAATCGGATCGTGACACAAAATACCTCATTTTGAAACATATTTACAATATTTTCACCCATCTTTCCATAATTTCTCTTTACTCTTATTTAAAACATAATATCAAATATACCTACTATATATTGGAGTTTTATCTCATTTTAGATCATTTGATTTTCATAGCCACCACACTTTTTCTCTCTCGTCACATCAATTTTCTCTTTCCCTCTATTTTTCTCTCCCTATTAAATTTTTCTCTTCTTTTTCATTTGTCTCCCTATAAAATTTTTCTTCCTCTCCTTTTCTTTTCCGATCGCCGCTTTCTTCCATCTCACCGTCGCGCGTTTTCTGGTGATTTTTCCGTAGTATTTTTTCACCGTCACGTTTTTTGGTGGATCTCTCATCGCCGCGATTCTTCAAATGATTTTCTCATCGTTGCATTTTTTCCGATAGACTCCTTGACGTCGTTTATAGATTTTTATAATTGTTTAGATTTTTTGTGATAAATTAGATTTTTGTAAAGAGGTTGTTGTAAATTTATTATTTTTATATTCATAAAATTATTTTGTCTTTGTTTTTTCTATAGATTTATTCTTTTTATATTGATGCTACTGATTTTGTAAAAATGAATTGATTTATAGTGTATTTGTAGTGTTTTTATGGTGTATATACGTTATAGTGTATTTCTGGTGTATTTCTAGTGTCTTTTAGTGTATCCACTGGCGGAGCCAGGTGAGGACTAAGAGGGGCAATTTCCCCTCTTAGTTTCATATAAAAAATTACTACTTATTCTTAATTTCATAAAGGAAAAAAATATAACTATTAAGTATTGAAAATAGCTGAATCATTA
The DNA here is from genome assembly GCF_937616625.2 of Mercurialis annua. Classification (NCBI taxonomy): domain Eukaryota; kingdom Viridiplantae; phylum Streptophyta; class Magnoliopsida; order Malpighiales; family Euphorbiaceae; genus Mercurialis; species Mercurialis annua. Next base: position 4,833,435 of record NC_065577.1, read on the forward strand.
ATTTAAGGCATATAAATTTCTTTTTTTTTATTTCTTTTTTCTTCTTTAATCCTAATAGGCAATATTATAAATTTTAAATATTTTATTTCAAATTTGTATGTTAGTTTTATTTTGTTTTTATCTTGTTAGTCTTTTTGAGAACAAATCATATCTTGATTTCTTTTTTATAATTTATTTAAATCGATGATTTTGTTTAATATTAAGAATTTAATCATTCAAAAATACCACAAATTTATCATTCAAAACTAATATTTATTTATGATTCTTTTGAAAAAGATGCATTTAGCTCTATTGATAATATAATTATTATTCATTGCTATTAAAGTATGAAAAATCATAGAGATTAATTATAACTTTTTATAAATATATATTTATGTTGTTTGAATACCATTTCAAATATTTAAGGTTTAATTCCTTAAAAAAATCTCACCTTATATTTTTTTTTCGTTTATACCCTGACCTTGTAAAAACACCATTTGTACCCAATTTTGAGTTTTTCTGTTTCATCTCTATCCAAAAGCATTAAATTGTACTCTTTTCATTTGAAAAAGAGTTTAAAACAATCCTTCATTTTTAACTTATATATTAATTAGATATTAATGTTATTAATAGTACAAAAATACCATCTTTTTCAAAAAATTAAAAATAATAATAATTTTTTTAATTTTTTAAAAAAATATATCCGAATTTTTTTTAATTTTTTCAATTTTTTTTAATTTTTTTTAAAAATATCTCCGACAAAAAAATTAAAAATAATTATAATTTTTTTTAATTTTTTTATTATTTTATAAAATTAAAAAAATTAATTAATTATTTGGATGTGTTTGATTATTTTTTTTAAGTTTATGGATTTATTTATATTTTTTAAAATAGAAAAAAGTATGTTTTAAACTCTTTTTCAAATAAAAAGAGTACAATTTAATGCTTTTGGGTAGGGATGAAACATAAAAACCCAAAATTGGATACAAATAGTGTTTTTACAAGGTCAGAGTATAAATGAAGAAAAAGTGCAAGGTGTGATTTTTTTAAGGAATTAAGCCAATATTTAATGAGTTATAATTTTATAAGAATTTCTTAGATTTTTTGCCCCTCTTATTTTAAATTTCTGGCTACGCCACTGGGTGTATCTATATTTTTTATATGCGGTATTTATGGTGTATTTGCAGTATTTTTGTAGTAGACATTCTAAAAACACTACAAAAATACGATAGAGACACTATATATACACTATTGTTACACTGTAAACATCATAATTACACTAAAAACACCATAAAAATCTATAAATCATTAGAAAGTGAGAAAAAGTATTTGTGAAATTAAAAAGAAAAAGATATTTTTCATAAAAAAAAAAAAGATAATATAAATTATAAATAAAATAAAAAAACAGTGTAGTGTAAAAAAATTTCTCTTTTTTATCCATAAAAATAATAATTTCACTAAAATTGTAATTTCAATTCCTCACACTAGCATCAAAAATCTCTCTCCCAACCCAATAACAAAACGAAAATCAACCAATTGTCAACTTCAATAATAACTAGCTAATTGACAAACTACGAGAACTTAAATGCAAAAGTACCTAATCACAAGGCATGTTTTCAGAACTTTTCCTTTGAAAAACAAAAGTTTAAATACTACTAAATATATGCAATAACATTTACACTCAACTCCTCTGATTTTTGATATCATCGCACAAAGAGAAAAAATGGAAGGAGAAGACCATATGTTAATGGATGATGGCATAGATAACAACGAGGAACAAGTACCTGTAATTATTTTAATAATGCTGCTTAATTCTTCTAATTTTTTTCAATTACACCCAGATATTTTTTCTAGGGTTTTATTTATCCCCAAATTATGTACTGGGTTGTCTTGAATTTGTTTCAATTTAATTTGATGAATTTTCAGGAGCTTGATGACATGAAGAAACGGTTGAAAGAAATGGAAGATGAAGCTGCTGCATTAAGGGAGATGCAAGCTAAAGTGGAGAAAGAAATGGGTTCTTCTCAAGGTTTAATCTTTATTTAATTTTACTTCAAACCCTAAAAAATTAGTTTAATTTTGCGTTTCTAGGTCATTCTGGGTATCATAATCTTTAAAATGTCATTTTGTTATAGCTAAGTATGTTGTATAAGCTGAAAATTGCGAGGTGTTTTTATGTTGGAAGTTATGGTTAGTTAGGTTTAGGTTAGTATCGGAATAAATTGAACTATATATTTTGAGGTTAGAAGTAGATTTTGCGTAGTTTTGATGCGAGATTTTAGTTTCTGCTATATCCGTTGTGAGGTTCAATAAGGAGGTTTCAATAGAAGTACCGATGCTATTTAAGAAGGTTATTACTCAAAACATAACTTCATTTTTCGTTGTGCTATGTACTTTTTTCTTAGTTGACTTGAGGTGATAAGGGTTAACCACCACCATACTGAATGTTGTTGATTGCATTACTACATTTCTAACTTTTGCTTCAATTCTTATTGATTTTTGTTTGCTACTAGATCCTGGTGCTGCTATGTCTCAAGCAAATAGAGAGGAAGTAGATTCCCGATCAGTGTTTGTTGGCAATGTGAGCTCCTCTTTCTGTTTATTTTTACTGTTTACTTTTCTGTCGAAAAACTTTGAATGCCAAATTGCCAATGCACATTTACTTGCAAGAACCCATTAGATGTGTATTCCCCTGTTGGGTATTATTGATGTGATTCTAGCTGCTTTAATCCTAGTAAAGCTTGCAAATTGACGGAATTAAAATCTGGTCTATTCTAAATTATATGACATCAGTATGCAAGACCTGGATGGAACTATAAACTGACGGCAACATATATTGGAAAATTGGATAATTACATGCGGAGCTAAAATCTTTAATTCAATCCAACTTAGCTACTACTAGAACTCAACTGTTCATATGTATCAGGTAACCACAAAATCTTCATTGAAAACTAGAAGGATATCTTTTTCTTGATTGCTTTGCTACAGAAGGTATGGTGATTTTAATAGAAGGTGAAATGGGAAATTCTGCGAGAAATGCATGTTTTAGGGATCTGTTTGTATCTTCTATGGTCTTATGGAGGCATAATATAATAAGGCATGGATTTCAGTAAGGTTTATGCTTGGTTTTGTTTTGCTCGCTAACTAATTTAAACTCGGAAATTTTCTCAAGGGTTTATTTGCATTTCTGAAGATTTAGCATAAGACTGTTTTTTGTTGAAAAGAGAAATAAGGAAAGAAAAGGCAGAAAGAAAAAGATGAAGGCAGTTTCTTCATCCCATATTTTGTGTCATCCTATGTATACTAAATTCTCAAAACTCTCGTAGCTCTTTAAAAGCCCCTTTCTCATATTTTTCTTGTCTTATCAAAATTGTACTTGGAAGTTGAAGTTTCAAAATGCAACCAAGTGTTACATGAAATTGAAGAAGCTGGTTATGGACCTTATGGTTGATTATGTTGTCAAATAAAATAATCTAAGAAAATTTAAAACTCATTGTGTACATTAAAATTCTATTGATTTTTTATTTATTTAGTGAGGACTTCTAGTTTCATGTTCCGAATTTGGAATGCGGCTAGGTCTTCCACAAGTATTTTGCTTGATAAAAAGATGTTTCCATATGTCAAAGTCAGCTCTTTAGTATGTTTTTCTTTTGCTTAAATCAACAGACTGTCCTCGACTTGAAATTACTTGGAAAATGGATTTGTGTGATTGATTTTACCTGCGAGTGACATAGTGGATTGCAACAGGGCTGAATGTGGTGATTTCTTCTTTTCAATTTAATGAAGAGTTTCAAACACATTTGATAATTTAGATTTACCTTCTTTAAACCATGTGCTGGATGTCAAAAAAATTACTTTTCCTTTTTTTCTCCTTTTCTCAATATTGAGAAAAGAATGTTTAATTTTTTCTTGTAATTCAGCATTTCTATATGCTTTTCCATAGGCGGAGTGTTATACTTCTTTTATAGGCTTGAGTTTTCATTATGTGTGGATTGTTCTCAGTTTTACTCTTCCTTTGACTTTCTTCTTTGACTATAATCGCAGGTGAGGCATCATTGAAGTTGATTAGTAGTTCTGGGATTGAGTAAAAGTGTTTATACTATTAATCATCTTGGCTTATAAAAAAAATGTGCATGAAAATATGATCAGGAACAAAATTATAAAAATGAAATTTACAGAAAAGATGATTCAATGGCCAATCATTTATTTTGGGAAAGTAAAAAAATGGGAAGAGAAAAGAAAAGAAAGGGAATTAAAAAAGAGAGAAGTGGTGATTTTTGTGAACATAACAAAAAAAAAGGAAAACCAAGAGAGCTATAGGCTAGGCTAAAAGTATAGTAATTTAGATAAACTTAACTGAGTTCTTGGACTGGAACGGACGGGCGGGCGAAATTTGTGGTTCAGGATTCCTGAGACTCGATCAAATGTGAGGTGTGAACTGCAAGAAGGGTGAAGACTAGCTAATGTACACTAACTACAACCTGCAGTGCAGCTTGTCATGGAGGTTATTGCTCAACGAATGTGTAGGCATTATGCTGCATATGGTGAGAGGTCTTTGATCTCCATTTCTTCTCCTCACTTGGGATAGATAATAGGGATCTCTGATTTCTTTGCGACTATTGTTATTTGTCTCCATACTCGTATAGATGAGTGATTAGTAGATTTCGAGAATGGAATGAATGAAAAATGTATGCAAATGAAATGAAGTTGATGTATGACTTTAATGAAAGTTTAAGTGACATCCTAAGTTAGTATACCTTAACCTCGGTTAGCATCCTGATCTTTCTCCTATATTCTTCTTCAATAGAAGTCATTTTGTTTTTTTTCTTCCTGGTCTGTTGAATTCTAGGATTATTTATTTTGGTTTGCTTGCCTATGTGGTGATTGATGAGATATAATCATCTACTGATTTGTTGCGCATTTTGGTTGTCTGATTTATTTTGAAATTCAAAAGATGGGTTTATGGGAAGTTCATAATGCAAATTATTAGTGTTAAAATAAGACAACAATAGAGTTTATGTGATGATAATTGGCAAAAGTCTGTTGGTCTTTATCTGAGTGAATGATAAAACTCGGCTGCCTTCCTGATTATTCATTTGCTATGTACTGAATTTGTAATTTTTCTTTCTGCGCTTGTCGTTGGTTTTTACTTTGGTTGTAGGTGGATTATTCATGCACTCCTGAAGAAGTGCAGCAGCACTTCCAATCATGTGGGACAGTAAATAGGATCACTATTCGTACCGACAAGTTTGGCCAACCAAAAGGGTATGCTTATGTGGAATTCCTAGAGCAAGAAGCTGTTCAAGAAGCTCTACTTTTGAGTGAATCAGAACTACATGGCCGCCAGCTAAAGGTGAAAAAATTCATCTTTAAATACACTCATCTGTTTATACAATGTTTTATCTTGAACTTTAATATAATAATAATAATGAAGGAACTATTTTACTTTTCTTAATTTTGCTAGGTAACTGTTAAAAGGACCAACGTACCAGGGATGAAGCAGTTTCGTCCACGTCGATCCAACCCATACATGGGATTTCCTCCTAGGGGCGCTCAGTTGCCTCCTTATTTCTATTCTCCTTATGGATTTGGGTAGGCGTTTAATCTCCGTAAACAAACTTAGAATCCATTTTATCGTCTTTCAGTTTACGAGCTGTCGCATTTTCCTGTTTACTGCAGGAAATTCCCGAGATACAGAATGCCTATGCGTTACAGCCCATATAACTGAAGTTAAGCCTGTTTTATAGTATTTAGTTCTGGTTTTATTTTCCTGGATATGTATTGCAGGCAATGGCAAAGTTTCGCCACATCTTTATACTTAAATGATGGATTGGGAGAAATGAGCATTATTTAGTTCTGGTTTTATTTTCTTAGTTCCTTTTGTACTAAAATGGTGTATTTTCTGGTGCATTCCCAGAAAATGGAAATTGATTTGTGATTAGTTGACTTGGGTTGCAAGTATTTGAGTATTCGTTTTAAGTTTGACGTACTCAGGAAACCAATCTTTTCCCTCTTCTTCAATTCGGCTTCAGCTTCATCTAGTTTTGTATTTTTCATAGTTAAATTGCAGTCACAGAAAAGCCGGGCAAAATTTTGATTTTTCGATTTTAAAAGCACAAAAAATTTGGTTATAAAAAGTTTGGATTTTGAGATTATTATAAAATTTTTGTTTTTTTATCATGTTTGATTTCAGTGTTAAAATATTTCAATTTATTTTTAGTGCAAATCGAACTGAAAATCAATTGAATTTGTTGGTTGGTTTGATTTGAAATATTAATATTTCTTTTAAAGTTAGTTTTGTTTGATTAAAAAAAATCACTTCAGTTTGTGTTTGAACCGGATGCACACCTCTAATTTTACCAATGTTCTTATTAAGTGATGCTATTAACCTAATATTTACCAATGTTCTTATTAACTGATGCTATTAACCTAATATTTTTATTTAATCTTATTGTATCATTATACATGATGTTCTGATAATGCATAACTCAGCATAATGTGATAATCATTGGTGGTTATGGTGACTAATTGTATATCTATAGAACTAATGATGCGATTGGGTTATGCGCCCCTTCTATAACATTACGTGCTGCAGCGGCAGCTCGCTCTAGTTCTTGTCGTTGGTCAGACATCCTGACCAAGACAAACAGCGTTACTTAGCCACATAACCGCATATTATCGCAAACGCATACCGTAATAAACGCGCATCTCATCACAAGCGAACACACACATAAGACAGACTCACATCCTAGAGGGAAAGCTGAAAGTTTGAAAATCAAACGAATACTTAACAAAGACAAGACAAGACTCGAGTCCTATGTGCTGCAGTAGAATCCTATGAAAATCAATCACTCTTCTGACAGAAGCAATGGTAACTGGACCATGCTCTGATACCAACATTGTCACGACCCAATCTCAGAGCCGAGACCGGCGCTAGGGAATGGGAGTGGTTGCTCCGAAACCCGTAGCAAGCCTAAAAACGTAAAATAATTTTTCGCGAAATGCATAAATGTCATGCATGACATAAATAAACACGTGTCATGCAGAAGCACACATGCCAGGCACACATATCCTCTGGCAGTCACAATATATATAAAGCAGCAAGCGTAAAACGTTTAAAACTTTAAAACGTTAAAGTAATATTTACAGAAAACTTTATATACAAGCTGACTCACAAAATACTTATCTACTGCAGCTCTAAGAGTAAATTACTGTTTCTTTACATACTCAAAAATACAGACTTCTGGAAGTAGGATAGAAGTCTGTTGCTTCAAAGCGTCTTTATCCTGAAAGGAAATCTGTGAGGGGTCAGTATATTGGGATATACTGAGTGAGTTCATACATTTACTAATAAGTATTCAAATAAAACATAAAATCATAATCAATCATATGCAGCCAAGTACAGGATCTGATTGAAACCTTAATCCTCAAACATACTAATAATCAATCGATCAACCCAATCATAAATATCAATCGCGAGTCCAACTCGCTGGTGGCCCAGCCACTAGATACGGGGACTTCCAGGCTACACCGTAGCCGAGTTCACTCTGCGTATCTAAATTATAACCCAATCGTAAATCTCATATTCATCATCAGCTCCCAGCTGAGTCATATCAAAACTGGTGATCACACAGTCCTATTGTCGCCCAATAGGTAGCACGTTTCATCGGATCAATACCGGTTTCAAATCAACCATATGCAATTCATAAAAAGAATTCGCATATAAAATATGCAATTCAAATATAAAGCAATATAAAATAATTGCTTAAATAAATACTTTAAAAGCAAATCGTATAAACTCACAGAAAACGCTTATCCAAAAATACGTCGGGGCTTTAGAAACGTCAAACTTCCCGAGCTCCTGGTCCAGCTCCTTCTTGCCTCGCTGGATCTAAAACAATTTCAAAATATTTGACTCACATCAGAATCCTATTCTAAGATTGACTCTAGACTCGAGACTCGACACATTGAACTCTTATTAATCGTCGTGCTTCTCACGTATACTCCGATAAACGGTATCAAACTCGTTTACGGATCGTATAACATTCTAATTCCATCTTCTTATAACCTCATTAGGTTAACTACTATTCGATTTCCGATTCAATACGTGAATTCCATTGATTCAATCAAGGCACGAAGACTCAGGGTGCGAGAATCGAAGGATGCACGCTCGTGCAGGGAGGTACACGTTCGTGTACCTTAGTACACGTTCGTGTACCATATGATGGTACACGTTCGTGTACCTCAAGTACACGTTCGTGTACCATTGATGGTACACGTTCGTGTACCTCAAGTACACGTTCGTGTACCATGGTACACGATCGTGTACAGTCGTGCACAATCCCCCGGAATCGATTTCCGGGGTTCCCGACCTGCTATATACGTAAAAACGCTCCAAACTCAACCAAAACGCGTATTCTAAGCTCAAAACGTTATATATCAATCATAAACTCGATAAAACGATAAAATCGTTTCGCGGCCTAAAACTTTGAATCGATATAACTCAAAATATAATCAACGAAATGGTAAAACGTCAAGCTTACCGTGATTACCCGTCGAAATACGATCGTTTGGAGTTATAGAACGTCGGAAACGGACGAGAAACGGAATCGAGCGATGGAACCGTACGAAACGAGCGAGAGAATGAAAGAAGTGAAGGAAGAGAGAATGAAGTATCTGGATCCTTCATCTTACTGATGAAGGTTTCCTATATATATAATGGTCAACTTACCATTTGGCCCTTGAAACTTTTCAAAACTTACAATTTAGTCCAGATCGAAATCAATTAATCTTTCTATTAATTCATATACGTATTATTTATATCCAAATAAATAATACTAACTTAAAATATAGATTTTCATCGAAAATCCTCAAATCTCTATTTTCGGGCTTAATTGGCTAATTTGCACTTTGGTCCCCAAACTTTGCATAATTTGCAATTTAGCCCTAAAATGCTTCCACATCCAACTTTTCATAATAACTCCTTTAATCCCGCTAATTGACTCATCAAATTTTTATTCTAAATTTCCGATATAATTAAATTAAATTCTCCTTAATTTAATTTATCGAAAATCTCGACACGTGGCACGACTTAATTACCTTAAAATATTTTGGGGTATTACATTCACCCCCCCTTAAAATAAATTCGTCCTCGAATTTAAAATTTAGCCATGTACCTTGGGTAAATAGATATGGATACTTCTGCCGCATATCCTCTTCTGTCTCCCACGTGCACTCTTCTACGGATTGACTTCTCCAAAGAACTTTCACCATTGGAATTCTTTTCGTTCGCAATTGTCGTATCTGCGTATCGACAATCTGCACTGGTCGTTCTTCGTAAGTCAGTTCTTCGCTCACGTCCACCACTTGCGGTTGAATTATTCGAGAAGGGTCTGGTACATATTTCCGAAGCATGGAAATATGAAAGACAGGATGAACTTGTGACATCTCCTGTGGCAAGTCTAGCTTATAGGCAACTGAGCCTATACGTTCCACGATCTGATATGGTCCGACATATCTCGGAGCCAATTTACCCTTCTTTCCGAAACGAATTACTCCCTTCATCGGTGATACTTTGAGAAACACGTAGTCTCCGAGCTGAAATTCGATATCCTTCCTCTTGGGGTCCGCATAACTCTTCTGTCGACTGGAAGCAGTATTCAGACGTTGCTTTATCAACGGTACTTTTTCTGACGTAATCTGGATGATCTCTGCTCCAGTGAGCTTTCGTTCACCGACTTCGTCCCAACAAATAGGAGATCGACATTTTCGCCCGTACAATGCTTCGTAAGGAGCCATCTCGATGCTCGAATGATAGCTGTTGTTGTAGGCAAACTCGACTAGAGGTAGGTACGTATCCCAACTACCTCTGAAGTCTAATACGCAAAGTCGAAGCATATCTTCTAACGTTTGAATCGTCCGCTCAGACTGGCCGTCCGTCTGAGGATGAAACGCAGTGCTAAAACTCAATCGTGTTCCTAACGCGTCTTGTAAGCTCTTCCAGAAATGAGAGGTAAATACGGAACCTCTATCTGAAACGATTGACACGGGAACTCCGTGTAGGCTCACGATTTTATCGATGTAGATCTCTGCTAACTTTGCTGCAGAATACGTCGTCTTGATAGGAATGAAGTGCGCTGACTTCGTCAAACGATCCACGATTACCCAAATAGAGTCAAAACCTTTCTGCGTCTTGGGTAGTCCGATTACGAAATCCATCGTGATCTGCTCCCATTTCCATTCCGGGATGGATAACGGCTGAAGAAATCCGTAAGGTCGCTGATGCTCCAATTTGACTTGCTGACAAGTCGGGCATTTCGCCACGAACTCTGCGATGTCTTTCTTCATTCCGCTCCACCAATACGTTGATTTGATGTCGTGGTACATCTTCGTGGAACCAGGATGAACGCTATAGAGCGTTCCATGAGTCTCCTCCATGATCTTCTGTCTTAAGTCTTCCACATCTGAAACGCACATTCGACTGCCGTATTTCAAGATTCCGTTGACGATACTGAAATCTTGACTCTTTCCTTGTTGAACTTCCTCAATTAGATGCTTCAATTGAGGGTCGTCTGCTTGCAACTCTTTGATCTGATCTATCAACGTCGATCGTATCGTTAATTGAGCCATTAAGTTTCCGAGAGATGAGATCTCAAACTCAACCCCTTGGCTAAACATCGTATGAATCTCGTTAATTAATGGTCTCCGCCACGTCGTTGTAACGTGTGCGAGACTTCCTGCCGACTTTCTGCTTAATGCATCCGCCACCACGTTGGCCTTGCCTGGATGGTATTGTATCGTGCAGTCGTAATCTTTCAGTAGTTCCATCCATCTCCGCTGTCTGAGGTTTAACTCTCGTTGGTCAAAAATGTACTTGAGACTCTTATGATCTGTAAAGATCTCGCACGTAGCGCCGTACAAATAATGTCTCCAAATCTTTAGCGCGAAGATCACCGCCGCTAATTCTAGATCATGCGTCGGATAGTTCGTTTCGTGCTTCTTGAGCTGTCGCGAAGCGTATGCAATCACTCGACCGTGTTGCATAAGGACACATCCTAGTCCAACTCTTGACGCGTCACAGTAAACTGTGAATCCTTCCGTTCCTTCTGGTAACGCTAAGACTGGTGCCGTCGTCAAACACTCTTTCAGTTTCAGAAAACTGAGTTCACACTGGTCCGTCCAGTTGAACTTCGCGTTCTTCTGAGTTAACTTTGTCAAAGGTACAGCGATCTTCGAAAAGTCCTGTACAAATCGTCTATAATATCCCGCTAAACCAAGGAAACTTCTAACTTCCGTAACTGATTCAGGCCGCTTCCATTCTATCACAGCTTCGATCTTCTTTGGGTCAACCTTAATGCCGCTTTGTGAAACCACATGACCTAAGAAAGCCACTTCCGTTAGCCAAAATTCACATTTAGAGAATTTGGCGTAAAGCTGATGCTCTCTTAGCTTATGTAGTACTATTCGCAAATGTTGAGCGTGCTCTTTTTCTGAACGTGAATAGATCAAAATATCGTCAATGAACACGATCACGAACTGATCCAAGTATGGTTTGAATATCCTATTCATCAAATCCATGAAGGCTGCTGGGGCGTTCGTCAATCCGAATGACATAACGAGGAACTCATAATGTCCATATCGAGTTCGGAAAGCAGTCTTTTGAACATCATCATCGCGAATCTTTAGCTGATGATAACCTGATCTCAAATCAATCTTGGAAAAGTACTTCGCTCCTTGTAACTGATCGAACAAATCGTCGATTCTAGGTAACGGATATTTATTCTTAATTGTCACCTTATTCAGCTGTCGATAATCGATACATAATCGAAGCGATCCATCCTTCTTTTTCACGAATAACACTGGTGCACCCCACGGGGATACACTCGGTCTGATAAAACCACGATCAAACAATTCTTCTAATTGATCCTTAAGTTCTTTGAGCTCTGCTGGCGCCATTCGATAAGGAGGTATCGATATTGGTTTCGTGCCAGGAGCCAATTCGATACAAAATTCAATCTCACGATCTGGGGGTAATCCAGGTAATTCCTCTGGAAAAACGTCTGGATATTCCGACACAACTGGCACGTTACTTAAATTTACACTTTTCTTCTCCACGTCTCGTACTACTGCTAAGAATCCTTGACATCCCTTCTTCAACATACTACAAGCTTTAATAGCTGAAATGATACTCGTAGAAGATTCCATCTTATCGCCCTGAATTGAAACCGCTTCAATTCCAGGCGTGTTAAACGTCACCGTCTTCTTTCGACAATCCACATTGGCGTAGTGCTGAGCTAGCCAATCCATTCCTAGTATAACGTCAAAAGCTAAAACCTCAAGTAAAATCAAGTCGACTAACAAATCTCGTCCTTGAACTTTCACAGGACAAGACGGGTAAACGATACTAACTTCCACACTTTCTCCAACTGGAGTAGCTACAGATAAGGGATTCCTAAGATACGCTGGTTGCACTCCTAACTTACTAGCGAAACTAGGCGAAACAAACGAATGTGTAGCGCCCGGATCAAATAAAACTAATGCGTCTTGAGAAGCGATAGAAAAGGTACCTTGCACCACCGCATTGTAAGCTTGAGCCTCCTGAGGATTCAGTTCAAAGACCCTAGCTTGACTTCCGCCAGCCTGCAAAGTCTGGCCAGTACCGCGTCCTCCGCCATTTCTGCCTCCTCGATTCGCATAACCACGGCCTCTCTGGCCAGTAAAGGTACTTCCTGTTTGATCATATCCTGACGCTATCTGCTGCGCAGTTCTCTGCTGCTGATAAGAAGGCTGTACTACAGTAGTCATCGAACCTTGGGGCATCTGCCTTGGACAATCTCTAGCAAAGTGACCTCGTTGACCACAGTTAAAACATGCTCCATTAGCAGTGTAACACGCGCCATAGTGCCTCCTATTACAGTTCAAACATAAAGGAACTCCGCCTCCCATGTCACTCATTGATCTGGCACTAAATCCAGTGCCTGAAGTACTGACTCTAGTTCCATACCGAGCTCTTTTATTTCTCTGCTGACGTGATGGAGGTCGAGAATAGCTCCCAGCATAAGATCGGGTAGGTGCACTCTGTACGCTGCGAAACGTATTATCTCTCACAGGTGCAACATTGGAAGGGTCAGGAATTCTTCCAAAACGGATAAGAGAAACTTCCATTTGCCTAGCACTATCAATCAGTTGCACTAAGGTTCTTCCGATATCAGACGTCAGACTCACAAATTCAGCTCCTAGACCCTCTACAAACCTTGAGTTCACTCTGACTGGGTCTGTAGTCAGGTCTGGTGCAAACCTACTCACTCTAGTGAACTCCGTCACATACTCTTGCACAGACCGATTGCCTCTACTCAGGGTCAACCACTGACTACGATAACTCTCCGTCACCGCATATGGTAAAAAGTACTCCCTAAAATGGTTCGCGAATTCAGCCCAGGTCATAGTCTCCATGGTTGGCTGAATATGCTGCTGAAACCAATCTTTCGCAGGTCCTTTCAATGACATTTCCACCATAATGATAGTCTGTCTCTCATTAGCTTGCAGGCGTCGAGCGTTACGTTCTACTTCTTCGAGGAAATCGAGAGCATCGCCTGTACTGTCAAACTTAGTTGGCTTGAGACGCATATAAGCCAAGACGATATCTCGGTCAGTGAAAGCCACATTACGCAATTGTTGCTGCTGTAGTTGCTCACGATGCATATTCTGCACCTCAGCCTGATTGGCTTGCATAGCCGCAATTCCCGTAAGAAACTGATTCAGATCAAAACCCACAACATTAGATTGATGGGCTTGCGCTTGCACTCCAGGTGCCTGCGCCTGGGCCTCTTGGCCACCACCTCCTCCGTGAACAGAAGACTCATCTTGAGCTTCTGGATGGACGTCATGCGCCCCTTCTATAACATTACGTGCTGCAGCGGCAGCTCGCTCTAGTTCTTGTCGTTGGTCAGACATCCTGACCAAGACAAACAGCGTTACTTAGCCACATAACCGCATATTATCGCAAACGCATACCGTAATAAACGCGCATCTCATCACAAGCGAACACACACATAAGACAAACTCACATCCTAGAGGGAAAGCTGAAAGTTTGAAAATCAAACGAATACTTAACAAAGACAAGACAAGACTCGAGTCCTATGTGCTGCAGTAGAATCCTATGAAAATCAATCACTCTTCTGACAGAAGCAATGGTAACTGGACCATGCTCTGATACCAACATTGTCACGACCCAATCTCAGAGCCGAGACCGGCGCTAGGGAATGGGAGTGGTTGCTCCGAAACCCGTAGCAAGCCTAAAAACGTAAAATAATTTTTCGCGAAATGCATAAATGTCATGCATGACATAAATAAACACGTGTCATGCAGAAGCACACATGCCAGGCACACATATCCTCTGGCAGTCACAATATATATAAAGCAACAAGCGTAAAACGTTTAAAACTTTAAAACGTTAAAGTAATATTTACAGAAAACTTTATATACAAGCTGACTCACAAAATACTTATCTACTGCAGCTCTAAGAGTAAATTACTGTTTCTTTACATACTCAAAAATACAGACTTCTGGAAGTAGGATAGAAGTCCGTTGCTTCAAAGCGTCTTTATCCTGAAAGGAAATCTGTGAGGGGTCAGTATATTGGGATATACTGAGTGAGTTCATACATTTACTAATAAGTATTCAAATAAAACATAAAATCATAATCAATCATATGCAGCCAAGTACAGGATCCGATTGAAACCTTAATCCTCAAACATACTAATAATCAATCGATCAACCCAATCATAAATATCAATCGCGAGTCCAACTCGCTGGTGGCCCAGCCACTAGATACGGGGACTTCCAGGCTACACCGTAGCCGAGTTCACTCTGCGTATCTAAATTATAACCCAATCGTAAATCTCATATTCATCATCAGCTCCCAGCTGAGTCATATCAAAACTGGTGATCACACAGTCCTATTGTCGCCCAATAGGTAGCACGTTTCATCGGATCAATACCGGTTTCAAATCAACCATATGCAATTCATAAAAAGAATTCGCATATAAAACATGCAATTCAAATATAAAGCAATATAAAATAATTGCTTAAATAAATACTTTAAAAGCAAATCGTATAAACTCACAGAAAACGCTTATCCAAAAATACGTCGGGGCTTTAGAAACGTCAAACTTCCCGAGCTCCTGGTCCAGCTCCTTCTTGCCTCGCTGGATCTAAAACAATTTCAAAATATTTGACTCACATCAGAATCCTATTCTAAGATTGACTCTAGACTCGAGACTCGACACATTGAACTCTTATTAATCGTCGTGCTTCTCACGTATACTCCGATAAACGGTATCAAACTCGTTTACGGATCGTATAACATTCTAATTCCATCTTCTTATAACCTTATTAGGTTAACTACTATTCGATTTCCGATTCAATACGTGAATTCCATTAATTCAATCAAGGCACGAAGACTCAGGGTGCGAGAATCGAAGGATGCACGCTCGTGCAGGGAGGTACACGTTCGTGTACCTTAGTACACGTTCGTGTACCATATGATGGTACACGTTCGTGTACCTTAGTACACGTTCGTGTACCATATGATGGTACACGTTCGTGTACCTCAAGTACACGTTCGTGTACCATTGATGGTACACGTTCGTGTACCTCAAGTACACGTTCGTGTACCATGGTACACGATCGTGTACAGTCGTGCACAATCCCCCGGAATCGATTTCCGGGGTTCCCGACCTGCTATATACGTAAAAACGCTCCAAACTCAACCAAAACGCGTATTCTAAGCTCAAAACGTTATATATCAATCATAAACTCGATAAAACGATAAAATCGTTTCGCGGCCTAAAACTTTGAATCGATATAACTCAAAATATAATCAACGAAATGGTAAAACGTCAAGCTTACCGTGATTACCCGTCGAAATACGATCGTTTGGAGTTATAGAACGTCGGAAACGGACGAGAAACGGAATCGAGCGATGGAACCGTACGAAACGAGCGAGAGAATGAAAGAAGTGAAGGAAGAGAGAATGAAGTATCTGGATCCTTCATCTTACTGATGAAGGTTTCCTATATATATAATGGTCAACTTACCATTTGGCCCTTGAAACTTTTCAAAACTTACAATTTAGTCCAGATCGAAATCAATTAATCTTTCTATTAATTCATATACGTATTATTTATATCCAAATAAATAATACTAACTTAAAATATAGATTTTCATCGAAAATCCTCAAATCTCTATTTTCGGGCTTAATTGGCTAATTTGCACTTTGGTCCCCAAACTTTGCATAATTTGCAATTTAGCCCTAAAATGCTTCCACATCCAACTTTTCATAATAACTCCTTTAATCCCGCTAATTGACTCATCAAATTTTTATTCTAAATTTCCGATATAATTAAATTAAATTCTCCTTAATTTAATTTATCGAAAATCTCGACACGTGGCACGACTTAATTACCTTAAAATATTTTGGGGTATTACATATACCCTCCTTCTTCCTACCGTACGAGAGAAGAAGAATTTACAGCAAGAAGACTATCCAATCCGGCAAAACTCCATCACAGTGTAAGTGTTCCGATCACCGTGAAAGTTGATTTCTTAGCAATCTCTTGCGAAAGATTGATCCTTTCTTGTTGTTCTTAAGAGATCCAAAGTGATCGGCGATGACAAGGTCTGATTCTATTGAGATTGTCGGACGAATATTATGATCATCCTCCGCCGTCACTGCCTCCAATACCGCCGATGATGATAAATTTATGCTGATATTTTACATCTTCAATATCAATTTTAAGAATCACAAATAAAATGGATTTCTCGTGGTTTAAAATTGGGGGTCATGTTTTAGTATAATTTTGTAAAGTCTTATACAGGTAGATGCTTAGTCATGGTTATTAGCTTTTAATTGTGCTGTTTAGGTTGTAAGATTGGCCTATTTTCTTTATACAATATCTTCTGTTAAAAAAGTTGAAGGTTGAAGATGATGGGTAAAATACCTTTTTGATCCAAATAGTGTAAAATGATATTTTAGCCAAAACTAAAAAAATCAACATTCTTGTCAATGTCATTATGAAATCAGAAGTTGGAATTTTACAGATCCAACCTAAAGGCAAATTATGAAATCAGAAGTTGAAATCAAATTCAATTTTGTTTATAAGTACTGTACCAAAAATTCCAATATATGGTATTATTTCACGTTTACATACAGTTCACATAAGATTGTTTTTCAGTTTTATAAACTGTCAATTACATTTTATTTAAAAACAATTGTTCAATTTTTATGATAGACTATATCTCAAAATTATTTTTATATAAAATGTCAGATAAGATTGTAAAGAGTAGTAAAATAAATTTTATTAAAAATTAAATTAAAGCAGTTAAGTTGATAAAGGTTCACATCAGGTTAATTTTTGGTTTTGTAGACTATTAAATACATTTCACTTAAAATAAATATTCAATTACGCTAAAATCTCAAAATTATCTTTATATAAAATTTCAGTTAATATTGTAAAGAGCGGCAAAACAATATTTATTAAAAACTGAATTAAGGTAGTTCAATTTATATAGGTTCATATCAGGTTGATTTTCGGTTTTATAAACTATCAAATACATCTCACTTAAAAGAGATATCCAATTTGTATATTACACTAAATCTCAAATTCTCTCAATGTAAAATGTGAGTTAAAATTGTAAAGAGAAGTAAGACAAATTTTATTAAAAATTGAATTAAGGTAATTCAATTGATATAGGTTCACATCAGGTTGATTTATATATACTGTCAAATACATGTCGCTCAAAAAAATGTATTCAATTTGTATATTACACTAAATCTCAAAATTCGCTTAATATAAAATGTGAGTTAAGATTGTAAAGAGCAGTAAGTTAAATTTTATTAAAAATTAAATTAAACTAGTTCAGTTGATATAGGTTCACATAAGGTTCACATCAGGTTGATTTCCGATTATATAAACTTTCAAATACATGTCACTCAAAAAAATATTCAATTTGTATATTACACTAAATCTCAAAATTCTCTTAATATAAAATGTCAGTTAAGATTGTAAAGAGCAGTAAGACAAATTTTATTAAAAATTGAATTAAGCTATTTCAGTTGATATAGGTTTACATCAGGTTGATTTTCGGTTTTATAGACTGTCAAATACATTTTATTTCAAAGATATTTAATTTGCATATTACACTAAATCTCAAAATTCTCTCAATGTAAAATGTCAGCGAAAATTGTAAAGGAAAGTAAGATAAATTTTATTAAAAAGTAAATTACGGTAGTTCAGTTGATATAGGTTCGTATAAGGTTCACATCAGGTTGATTTGCGGTTATATAAACTGTCAACTACATTTTACTTAAAAGAAATATTATATTACACTAAATCTAAAAATTCTCTCGATATAAAATGTCAGTTAAGATTGTAAAGAGTAGTAAGACAAATTTTATTAAAAATTAAATTAAAGTAATTCAGTTGATATAAGTTCACACCCGGTTCACATCAGGTTAATTTTTGATTTTATAGACTTCAAATATATTTCAATTAAAAGAGTGATTTAACTTGTGCTTACACTAGATCTCAAAATTCTCTCTATATAAAATGCCTTAAAGAGTTGTAAGATAAATTTTATTAATAAGTTATAATAACTATTTGCATAAAAATAATTAAAAGTAGAGTGTACTGAATTAAAAATTTATTTAAATTTAAATTAGATTTTACTTTAATAAAAATTTAAATAATATATATCAAATTTATATTGTCCATCTTGAAAAATCTTCAAAGATTTTTATTGAGTTTACTTATTTTTAATTTAATATTAATTTAATATTTATCCTAATTTTTTCATCTCCAAAACTCCAAAAATCTGTGCTCTCTTCCTCATCTCCATCTCCACTGCTACCTTCCACATCAATCTTTAAGCCACTATCATTTCTTCTTTTCATGTGGTTTCCATCTACCAAACCAGCATATAATCAAATTCCAAGTAAAATTACTCACCCAAATTCCATCCATTCTACTGCAGATTGTCAAATTTCAAATCATTATCATCTTCATTTCCACTACAGATTGTCTTTATTCAATATTTAATTTGAAATTTATATCACTTTTAATGCTCAAATCTACAACTATTTTTCTTTGTTTGACAAAATTCTTACTTTGCCACAATCACTATCATTACCAAAAACAATAACAGAGGCAAACAAATTAAAAGAAACAGACCTTCAAAATTATTGAAGCGCAGATCTAAATATTTTAAGAACTTTTTATTTCTAGCTTTTAAATATTAGTGACCAGCAAATTGATGAAGTTTCGGTCAAAAAGAAATTAGATCGCCGGTGGTTAATTGGCAATAATATCACCATCAACAATTACGATCAGACCAAGCTTGCCATAAAGTGATGGAGAAAAAGTGAAGAAAAAAACGTATAGGAGAAGAGAAACTTGGGAAGGGGGGAGGGGATGGGGAATTGAGTGTGTGAAGTACACAATAGTAATTGTGGAGCAGCAACTATAGAGCATGGTTAGTTAAGTAACTTACAAATGAAAAGGGTAGAGCTGAAAATGGAACATTAGAAAAAAGAGATTTTTGCTAAAAATATTATGATGGGTCACTAACATAAACTTTTCAGATTTTGGGGTATATGGTGACATTTTCTCTTTAAAATTGAGGGTTCAAGTCTCTCATTCCGTTCTTGACTTCGTCAACAGAAGCCCGTCTCTTGTTAAGAATAGTAATAAGTGTGGAGGAGCCGAACGCTCTGCGATGAAAGGCTTCGTGATCGAGGTCCCAAAGAATACCCTACTGGGTTGGGTGAGTTTGATTATTTTTGGCACTATCTATAAATTAATCTTATGAGGAGAATCATTTTTATCTCTTTATACTCCATTTTTGTTATTCTGTTGATGGAATAATTGCACATAAAGAATGTGAAGGCTGCCTGATCTCAACTTTACTTGTAAAAAAAGATTCACGGGCTCACAAAACTTTTAATTTAAGATTTTTAATACCCAAAAAACATTTAAAAGCTTCAATCTTATCCTCAATCCATCATTACTTCTCATATCAAATGGTCCCCATTCTTTATTTTAGTATGCAATGCACCTTATCATTTTTCCACTCTTCTTTTTTAATTAAACTAAACACCTCTAATCATGGTCTCCTTCTTCCCAGCACTCCAAATTGACTCCAAATAGTTAAAAATTAACTCAATTATTTGATGTTTATGTTCGAGCTATCCAAGTTAAGTTTAAAATATTATTTTAATCAACCAAACTTAATCAAATTATTATAATACCTAAAAGAATTTTAAAATTGACTAATAGCATAATCAACTTCACCCATTTGCTATATTAAAAGCGAAGAAGCGTCACTCTTATTTCCTTTCTCGCCTTGATTCATGACGTTTTGAGTTGTTTGATTAGTATTTAATTCTTAATTGTCTATCAAAATCAAATTCATTTTTTTAAGATCAATGTTTATTTTAGATGTTATTTTAGCGATTAAAATCCGACATTTAATGTTGATAACTTGACGCCTTGCTGTTATACTTTCTTATTTTTGATATTTATGGCTGAAATTACATTTTTTTTTATTAAATGACGCCAATTTTAACAGTTTTACGAACACACCAATCGATGTTAAAATATAAAACGTGAAGCTGTAGAATGCCAAATTCAAATGTTGTACTTTTTTGCCAGAAAAATATCATACTTCAATTGCGAAAAAGCAAAAAATCTAAATTTTTAAAAATAAAAAAAAATTAAAAATTAAAAGCATCCATTTCACTTTCATTAGATTAAATCAGTCGAAACAACTGGCTGCGCTAAGACTCGAAATCCAGATGCTTCTGGATTTAGAATAAGCACTAACGAGCTGGTGTATTGGAAAAAAAAACAAAGATCATCCAGTCCCACATTATAATTTTGTACTAATTTCTTTATTACTAATATATAATTGTACCCATTTTCACATTCTTTTTCCGAATTTACACGTCATACAAAACGACAACCCACAAAATATAAAACTACATAATAGAGCTACAATTTTAAAAATCCAAAACTATCCCAGTACTACCGCCCCATTTCTTCATCATATGGATAATATCTACATCACAATTCACATACACCCGCCACGTCCTCACCCCCTTCCACGTGTCACAATCACACAAGTGTCCTACACGCACTAGTTTGTGGATCCCACATAGCCGGTAACAGGAACTTCCTCCCGTTAACACCGTAAGCGTTAAAACTTGCACCAGTCACCTTATCCACCAAGGTCCGGCCAGGATAGCCCGGGTAAGAGCCCGACCCGAATTGTCCAGTGCAAGCTGAAACAGCTTCGAGTGGAGCAGTAGCTGGGCCTTGAAAATACCCGCTGTTAAACGGGTTGGTAACGGTGTTAGCTAACAGAGTGGCTAAATTAATAATCATACCGTCTATTCCAACGTCTCCGTTAGGAGAAACTAACGGCGGTGTCTGTGGGCCGTATATAGGTTGATGAAAAGGCCAAGCGCAATAACCCGGACACTGAGTCACGGAATTACCCACCCAAATATAAGTACCGGACCTCGACCGGGAAGCTGACCCGTGAGTACCGCAACGGTTCATGCAAAACCCGTCGACTACGACGTCGTTTGCCGTCAAAACGACGTTGATTGAGTTTATAGCAAAATTTACTTTAGAAGCTAAGGCTTTAAGATGAACGGATTTTAGGGTTTTGCCTAACGTGTACTGCTCGTGAAGAATTTGATGGCCGACTCTGATACTGCTTGAACCGCCGTGGTACTTCTCGGTTGTTTTCCACCACGATGACGTGGACGGCGCCGGTGTTCTACCGGAGTTTAACGAGATTACGAAGTCGGTGATTATTGACCGTTGGATTGGCGTGAAATGGCCGTACCAGATCAGATTAACGGTAACGTTTCCTTTCAAGAGGACGCCGTTATGGTATTTTAAAACAAGAGGCTGCTCTTGAACTAAAGCGGCGTTAATACAAGTGAAGAAAATGAACAGAATGGCAAAGTGGTAAATAAGAGCCATGAGCAAGGGTGGAGAGGTAATTGGGAGTTAAGGAGGAGGATTTAAGGAATGTGTAAGGCAAGGAAGGGTGATGAGGAAGTATTTATATGGGGAGGAGAGAGTTAAGGATGACAGCTGGTGTGAAGGAAGGTGTGTCACTGTCGAGAGATGACAGGTGGAGGGATGTTATTGGGTGGTAAGTGTGGAGAAGAGTGTGCCAGGCTGTATGGCAAGTGATGACGTGGTGGTCTATAGAGTGGGTAAATGAGTGTTGATGGTGACTTTAGAGGAGTATTTTTATTGGGGTTTTGATTGCGTGGAAATAATAGTAGTAAGATGTTGATGTGAGTCATCGACGTCGTGTGACTCTGTGCCCTGTGATGTGTTTCTGAATTTGAACTCTGATTTTTTTATCGAAATTTGTTTGCGCAAATCCCCATGTTCGAAATTTATTTTTTACATAATTTAACTTGTAGGAAAAAAATAGTACTCTATTTTAAACTTCTTAAATAATTATTCCAATACTTTTAATGTGTGATGAATACGGATAATTAAACAAGTTTTGCCGTGTCATTCATGCAATAATTTGTATTGTTAATTTCTACCCTTTGTAGATTTTTTTTTCTTTGTAGTGAGCTATGTAAGATTTTCTACTTCGATGTTTCGCGCTTCGAGATTGATTGGTGGTCCTTCGTCTGGAAATCGATCAGAACAAGTGTTTCGCTGAAATTCGAAATTTCTAGCATCTCCTTGAAAGATTAGTTTGCAAATTAATTTTATCGCTTAAATGATATATCCTTAGATTTGTTATAAATTTAAGGTTTTTATTATTTTTGTTGTAATTTTATATTTGTAAATTGTGCTCACTTTAGCTAGATTTATGTTTAGATCGAGTTTTTGTGGAGTAGTACTTTGGGTGACACAGTAGTTGTCGAGTAGTCCTATTATTCTGTAATTTCTAACCCGTTTATTGCGGTTAGAGTTGAGACTCTTGTAGTCGAATTTTCATCTATGAATGAAATCACATCTTTGGCAAAAAAAAAAATCATGCAACAAATCAATGAGGCGTTAGCTACGTTTTAATATTTAAAAGTAAAAAATAAAATAATAAATACTAATTAAAGATTCTATATCTCAAATGTTTCTTGGCTTTTTATAAAAATGACGTGGTACAACCATTACATGAGATAAGCACTCATTGATTTAAAATTTTAATAGTCTAAAAGTATGTTGCAAGAGTACTTAAACAAATTTTATTTTACTTTTTGAATATTTAGTCCATCACTTTCTAATTATTTATGTGATTTTTTCAAGCGTTAAAATTAATTTGCATCATTTAAACATATTAAAAAGTTAAATGTTAAAAATTATACGGAGACAATATATGTCATTTTTAAATAATTTGAAGTATTTTTTTTAATAAAACATAGGTTATATTTGGTTTATGAAATAAATGAACATTTATTTCACAAAATTATTAAATAGTAGTAATTTTAATAATTATTTTATAAATAAAAATAAAAAATAGTTATTTTATACACAATAACTATTCATTTTGTATCTATTTTTTTAACCAAACATATAGTTCCTCAACTGCTGCAATATTAATGTTAGGAGAATCTAATCCACGCCTAATCTATGCCTAATCTTAATGATGTCCACTTGGCACCATAATGGTTCATATAATAGTGTATTGAATTCAGATAAAATCAAAGTGCATTGAATTATAATGGCACCAACATTATACATTTTTTAATATATGATTTAAAATAACCAAAGTATTTAATATAAAATTCTTACAAAGGAAAAGCATTAAAAAAAAAGCTTTGTTCAAGAAATGAAAAAAACATAGATACAATATCTGATAATAATTTTTTATATTTCTCCTATAATATAATTTTATCTTTTGATTAACACCTAGCCTCAAACAATTCTATAGTTTTAATACTAAAATTGACTTTCAAATTAGAGTAATCAGCGGAGTGTTTCTTTTTTTTTTGAGAAAAAAAGTTCTATTAATCAAAAGCTGATTGATCAGCCAATACATAGAATTTGATAATCGGAGGGACATGCCCCAACCAATTAGATAAACTAAAATAGTCATATGCTACCACATGAGATTTTCTATTAAAACAACATTTATGCATCTCAATTAAGTTAAAGTAGTCATGTGCTATCAAACTGATAATATTACAAAGCAAAGAGTTGTTGTTGAAGACATCCATTACAACCTTTAAAATAAGGGGAATTAGATTAGCTTCGCTCGCCATGATATTACTACCTTTAATCGCACGACTGCTACAGCTAGCAGCTATAACTTCATCGTTAAAGTCTTTGATCACATCTTCTGTGACATGTCTCTTCTCTTGAACATTAAAGACATCATCGATATTGACGCAAAACATACCGATATTTGATGAAATCCGTCGTAAGATGGTGGCTCTAATTGTTTTAGAGATCCAAGTCGCTTGCATCGCAAAAAACAATTTCATCTCTAACGATGAAAATAAACTATTCTTAATTTCGATTAGATCAGATCTAATGAAATTAAGATACTAGAATAAAAAATAATTTCTAGATCTAGACCATAAATGGCCAAAAAAGAAATTTTATTCAAAATTAAAGATAAAAACTATGAAGAAAGCTAAATAGACTGAATATGAGAGATTAGGGAGGTGATTTTAGGCCAAGAATGGCCAAAAACCACCTCCCAAATGACAAAAAGAAGAAAACTTACTAGGGTTTGAGAAGTTTCTTAAAGAGAGAGACGGCTAGGGTTTTTGTTGATATTTTCTCCCAATCAGCGGAGTATTTCTTCTATTTTAAAATTCGTTCATTAATTTGTTAGGAATTCTCTATAGGATCATAAGTTTAGTGCAACGAAGTGAGTGCACTAATTTTTTTATTGACGATTAATTGAGTATGCACAAATTTTGAGTAGAATTTAAAAAATAAAGTCACTTTACTTATATTTTTGAGAAAACTTTACTTTATTTTATTTTTATATATATATTCACTTTATTTAAGTATAATAAAGTGTATGTACGCCCATCCAAAAATATTTTATAAGTTGGTCGGGATTGTACCAAAAATTCATAAAATGAATAAAATTGACAAAATATAAACATTAAGGTGGACAATGCTATAATTTTTAAGGCGAAAAAACTATACTATCAACTTATATATTCTTACTTTTTCAAAGATTTAAGATAATAAGGTGATTAATTATCAGCATAAACTCTTTCTAGGTCCGCCCGCGTGTACACCTTCCATTTTTTTACTTATTCCTTTAATTAAGCACACTAGTGAGACCTAATTTAAGTGGTTAGGTTCTCCAAGTGTATATATGAATTCTTGACTTTAAGACTCAGTAGAGACAAGTGGTATCATATCAATTTAACATCTAACGACTAACAACTAACTATTTACAACTGACGTAATTAGATTTCATCTAACGACACAAAATTAATTAACGTATTGCTATAGTCACTTGTCTTTCTAAACTTTGAATATGATTTTTGCTATTTTTTTGTTGTCAATGGATAAATTTAACTAGATAAAATAAACCGATTATAAAGGTATTAATTCCATTCACGATATTTGTATTAAAAATCAAACAAATCTTATAAAGATTATTTAGCTATTAAGAGCCATCTAACAAGCTCAAAATATATAAATTCAATAGTAGACTTAGCCAAACGAATATAAAAATTACAGATCTAAAATAATCATAACATAACAAGGCAAATTTACTGAATAATACTTTTCAGTTTACTAAATAAATGTTTTATAGTAACTTTTTTTCCTCTCCCCTCTCTCTCAAATAGAAAACCCTAGCCGTCAAGCGTTTTTCCTTTTGTTTTTCGCTTAGGCTGTCGTCAATGGTTTATTTTTGCCGTTGGCGGTAGCCATTTCTTTTTTATTGCTTTAGAATGAAATAAATGACAGACTTCTTTTCATCTTTTTCATTTTGGTTGGTAAATCTATCGACGAGGCGCATCAATTTCAATATATATACAAATAAAAAATCAGAGATGGATCAAGACCTTTCAAGATTGAAGATGAAATCGTTATAGGTTATATTAGTTTTTTTTATAACTATTTTACAGCGATTGTCTTTTTTTTTGAAAGTTTTGCTGTTCTTTTTATATGAAAGATTTGTTGTTTTTTTTTATGAAGAGTTTGTGAGTTTTCTGTTAGACAGAAAAGGATTGGATATTATTTTGTTAGAGCAGTTATGTAATTTTGATTTTATTTTGTAAGGCGATCTGCGAATCAAGTTTTATATCTTGTTCCATGTCCGGTCATTAGAAACGGTTATACCCTTTCTGAATTCTTACACCTGTAACTGCTCTTTATTATAAATGAAAGGTTACTCGATTGTCAAAAAAAAAATCATAACAAAAGCTATAGATATACAAATCTAAAAACTAAATAAGTTGTAAACATATAGATTTATAAAAATAATCTTCTAACTCGCCGCAATATACTAGAGATATCGAGAAAGATGCTAGAAATACCAAAAGACGTCGTGGGGAAGCCAAAAAGATGCAAAAATTATAAAAAGAAAAGGAACCCATAAAAAACAACAAGAGTTTATTTAGATTAGATAAATCATAAAATACTATGGCAACAAAACTAAACTTAAACTAAAATTTATGATACAAGCAATAGTAATTTGTTGCAGTTAAAAAAGAAATAGGGTAAGAAGATGGTTTTTGGCCAAAGAATGGTAAAAAACCATCTCCCTTTGTGCTGTTATAGTTATAAGTTAAGAATTTCTCCATAATAAATAATTTAATAGTCCTTCTTATAAAGTACTATTTACTAAGAGTTTTTTTTTTGATAAATTACTAAGAGTTATTTATTTTATAATTTAAGATAACAATTTTTAATATGTACCATTTGCTGACAAACGGAGAGAGTATTACACACAAGACCAACTCACCTTAAACAAACCCAACATAACATTAATTAAATAAAAAAAATTTTGGTTTATTAGTTTTCTCCAATCATATATATCTACTTATGGAGAGTCATAGGATCGAAAAGAGTCGGCCAATCTTCTTCCGCGAAGTGCGGAGCTAGAACCGCTAAACTAATCAATTCCATTGTCTTATCTCTAGTTTGTTCAAACTGCACTTATTAACATTTTGTAGTCGCTGGATCAGTATGGATGTAAACAAATCAAGCGGTTTGCGAACAATTCGGTTCGTATTCGTTTGTATTCTAAACGAACCGAGTTTGAATTTAATTTTATGTTCAATAATTTAAACTAGCCGAACATAAACATAGTGGTGTTTGTTTCGTTTACGTTCGATTAGTGGTTTATGAACAAGCTCGTGAACGAGGTCGAATAAGAATTCATGAATAAGCTCGAATAAGTGTTCGTGAACAAGCCCATTTAAAAATTCTATTAAGCACTCGCAAACTGACTCATATTTAAATTATTTTATATAAATATCTTATATAAATTTAAAATTACAGGGGTTTAAAGAAGTTATACAGTTTTGATATAAAAAGTAGTTTTGGTACAAGAAACAAAAATAGTTTTGTGCTCGCAAGTTTTATTGTCTAGATGTTAAACGAACGGGCTCGCAGACGAGTTCATTTGGTCCTGATTGAGCTTGTTCATGAGCTGGTTTGTTAGCTCGTTCGTGAGCTGGTTTGTGAGCTCGTTCGCGAGTTTGGCCGTCTAACAACTAAACGAACGAATACGAGCTCAACACGAACATTATAAATTTAAATGAACCGACCATAAACACCTAATTCAAAGCTTGAACAATATGAACTGAACATAAACACCTTATTTGTTTAACGAGCTGAACATGAACATTTAGATACTTGGCTTTGCTCGGGTGTATTTACACCCCTAACTAGATGCAACTTTTAATAAGATGTTAATTTTTAAAGTTAAAATAGAGATAGTGTATTGTATTTCACTGACGAAGAGTGGAATTCACACACTAACATAAAGATCTTGGAATGTAAAAATTTCAAGTGCAGCAGAACTATAGCTAGATTCGGGTAGGCTCTAGCCCGGGTTGAAAATAATATATATAATTATTATAGAGATCACCAAAATACTACTTGTCTCAGCGGTTAAATCTTTTTCAAACTCTGTGACTTCAGCATGGGGTAACAGATTCGAAACTATTAGGGGATTATGATAAAAGTACCTAAAATTTTAAAAATATTTACAAAAGTACCTGTAGACTTTTTTTATTTACAAAAATATCGAATGATTTAAAATTATTTACAAAACTGCCAAAAAATAAAAATTATTTATAGAAGTATGATGTGTATAATGTCGGTGTAATTATGGTATAATTTCGGTATACTAAAACTATAAATTAGAGAATTTAAAAATAGTATTTGATTATTATTGGTATAATTTCAGTATACTTTCGGTATATCGATAATAAGTTTTTAATATATATTTTCTAGCTGATAACATTTATATTTTTTATATGTATTTTTCACTATAGTTGATAATAAATTAGAGAATTTGTATATTGTTGGTATAATTTTAATATATTGTTACTTGAATTATTAGTATACGATGTGGTGCAATTTTGGTGTAATTTTTATCTAATATTAATAACATTTTAGTATATTTTGATGTGTATATTTTTAGTATACTGTCAATATAATTTTGGTATTTTATTAGTTTAATTTTTAGTATACGATTTGATGTAATTTTGATAAATTTTTTTATTTAATATTAATAAAATTTTAATATGTTATGATGTGTATAATGTTGGTATATTATTGATATAATTTCGGTATAATGTTAGTATACTTTTAGTATATTAGTATGCTGACATTATATCAACAGTATACACCGTATGTTTGTAATTATTTTTTATTTTTTGATAAATTAGTTAATATTTTTAAATCAACTAACATTTTTGTAAATGAAAAAAGTCATTATATATTTTTATAATTATTTTCATTCTTTTAGTAAATGATGTAATTTCCTCAACTATTAGTCTTATAATACCAAGCATTTTTTTCCTTTTTCCTCAATAAAAATTAACAGTAATCCCTCCGGTTCATAATATTTGTCGCATTTGGGAATTGTTTTTTGTCCATAATATTTGTCATATTTAGAATATTAAAAGAGCATTTAATTATAATTTTCTAAATTTATCCCTAGCAATAAATAACTTAATAAAAATAAAAAGATTAGTTAAACATAGGAAAATACTCCCTCCGGTATTATTTAGTTGTCCATTTAAACAAATGAATTTGTCTATATTTACTTGTCCATTTAAGATTTTAAGATGACTTTAATTATTTTCCAAATGTATACCTTGCTAATAAATGATCTATAACTCAATTTATAAAGTATTTATTAAAAAGTAAGGTTATATTATTATTTGCTTTTATAATTTAAGACAAAAAATTTATTTTTTTAATATGTGTAACTTTGCCTAAATTGACAACTAAATAAAAACAGAGGGAGTAATATGGACAATTTAGTAAAAGAGCATATAAATCAAGATATATTTATTATTATTTTAATCTATATGAAATGGCCAAATATGACAAATGTTATGGACCGAAGGGAATAATTGTTTTACTTATCTTATATTATTATGTTTTTGTTTCTTTTTTAATAAAAGCTAAAACTAATAGATTTTCACGTTAATATAAAAAAAACTAACAAACATTCATATTATATTAGCTAATCTTTTTATTTTTTCTAACTGAAGATAAAAGATTATTTTCTAATTATAAAAAAATCAACCAAAATTAATTTTACGGTCTTAATTTTGAATTAAAAAAATACACAGTTTACGAATTTTGGTTCATTTTATATCCTAATTTGACATCAATTTAATGCCTTTTTAAGGTTAAAATATAAAATGATTTAAATTTGAAATAAACTTAGATTTTTAAATTCAAAACTAGAAATTTAGATTATTTTGCAATTATAAAAAAAAATCAATCGAAATTTATTTCATAATACTAATACTTAAATTGAAAAAATACGCAATTTATTAATTTTGCTTCAGTTTATGCCCTAATCTGAGATCTATTTTATGTTTTTTATGGCTAAAAATGTAAAATAGTCAAAATTTGAATAAATATAGATGTTTCTAAAACTGAAAATTTAGACTCTTTTAATTTTTTTCTTTTAAGTCTGAGAGGTGAAATGAATTTCTATTAAAAGATATTTTACTTTAAGCATGTGTATAGATATCTTAAATATATTTTTATTTATATGCTATTAAGTCTGGGCTGAAAAACAATTTTAGTTCCACCATTAACTGCTAGTAAAAAGCTCACCAAGTACAGAGACCTCAAAATGACCATTCAATATTAACAAATCACCTTACTATTTTTAGCATTCAAATAACGTAGGTCACTTCATATTTTTTATAAAGAATTTTGAGACGAAAAAACGTATTTACGGATAGCTAAATATGGTTAGTTTCAAATAAATTTATTATTACATATTCAAACATAAAATAAATGTTGTTCTCAATATCAATACCGAATGTGCAAATTAAATAATTTATGCTTTACATGTTTAAATATTACAAATAAAATAAATTAATAGATTTATTTATTATATTTTATTAATGATTGTGTTTTGGCTAAGTGGCATGTTCCTTTCATTCCTAATTAATAGATCAACTTATTATTTTTAAAATTTTAAATTTTATGCGATTTTTTGTTTGTAATTTTTTTAGAAATTAAAAATCCTATTTTTTTTTAATAAATTGCATAGTCAAATAAAAATGAATTAATTCGTTTTTATTTTAACATAAAATGTACCTACGGAAAAACAAATTAATAATATGTTACTTATACGTCTAGGAATATCTTAAAAGAATAAAATTGAAATACTAGATGAAAGCATTAATTTTTAATTAACTTCTTTTATTTATGTTGGATAGATAAAAGGAGAGATTGTTTTTTTAAATAATTTATTATTTCCATTCTATTAAAAGGTCATTTATCATTTTTTTTATAAGATTCTGTTGTGTTTTTTTCCATAATTTTTCTTTTTTAGCTTATTGGTTAAACATATTTTATTATACATTTAATAATATGTATAATTTTAAGATACAATTAATAAACTTTAAAATAATGCTAACAATTTATGTCTTTTAGATATGTGTATAAGATGACGAAAGACTGTTATAATATGACAATTTTTTTTAATTTCCGGTATCATATTGTAATTTTTATTAATAAAAATATGTTTTATATTAGTTTTTTTTATAAAAAAAAAACTGAAATGAATATATTTTTTAAAGTAGGATGTATTTAATCAAGCATAATACAAAAAATACAATTATTTAATTTTATAAATAATTTACTATAATCCTTTTTTTTCTCCTTAGAATGGAAAAAAGGGGAGATTTTTTTTTGGAAGAGAGGAGTATGGAAGGGGTCATGACACACAAGTGGGAGTAAAAATTTGTAGATTAGATGTTTATGATTACATCAGCTATTTTAGGACTATCTAGGCACATAGTTCGAGGAGGAGGAGGTAATGATTCAGTGCATTACGATTTTGTTTCTATTATTGTAAGTCTACGCCATGATTTGTAGACTCCATGACACGTAACAGCAGCAGACTTAAAAACATTAGTGGGCCCGTGTAAGCTTCGTTCCCGATGCATCTCCGGTGGGTAGCTAGGCTTTACATTGGGCTAGCTAAGCTAGCTCCTCACCATTGCATCGAAAAACACACGACTTTTTTACCCCTTTTTATTGAAATTGTAAATAAAATTATAGGACTTTACAGTACTTTGTCAAGAAAGTAATGCTTTAAGATTATCAAAAGAAGATTGAATTGAAAAAAACGTCAAAATATAATTATATAAATCTGTCGATAATAAAAATTTATAACAACAAACTAAATAGGGCAATTGATCGATTACAAACAAAAATTTAAATAGATTTTTGACATATAAGCAAGTAATTTTTATGCTCACCTTTAAAAAATTAATGCTCGGTTTCAACTATATTTCAATTGCTTTATTAGAACTGTAACAGCTCTAATTTTTCAAATATATAAGAGTTAATTCCTAAAAAAATCATAATAATAATAAGGGTTAATTCCTCAAAAAATCACGAACTTTACACGAAGTTTCATTTTAATCATGAACTTTAAAAGTTGTCATTTAAAGGCACGAACTTTCATTTTGTTTCAAATCTATCGCCAAAGTAAAATCCGGTGTATTTTATCTAACTAAAAATTCCTAATCCTATATACTCTAACTAAAAGATAATAAGATTCGATGTCGATTTATAATTTGGGTCTTTCATTAATGATTTATTGAAGAATTTAGTTAACAAAAATACACTGAAATGATAGATTTGAAACAAAATGAAAGTTTGTGCTTTTAAATGGCAACTTTTAAAGGTCATGATTAAAATGAAAATTCGTGTAAAGTTCGTGATTTTTTTAAGAATTAACCCTAATAATAATAATAATAACATCTAACATATGTTTAATTAGTTCGGTTTTAATCTTGTGCATTGTGCATCTCTACGTTGGTTGATGATTATGTGTCTATTAGGCCATCTCCAACCCTCTCTATAATTGGAACTCTATATTTTAGAGATAGAGTAAGTTTTTCTCCAACCACAAACTCTATCTCTATCTCTAAATAAATTTTTTTCCAACCACAAACTCTATCTCTAACTCTAAAATAATATTTTCAAACTACATTATTTTATTATTTTAACAACTTAGCTCAAATTAAAACTTTTTTACATATTCATCCTAAAAATAAAAATATATATTTTTTTATCAATAGTAAAATAATAAAATTTAAATTAATATTTTTATCATATAATAATATATATTTTACTAAATAAAATTGAATAAAATATTAATATTTTTAATAATATATATCTTGAACGCTATTCAAGATCCTAAAATTCGTGCTCATATTGAAAGTGAACCAGCACGAATTTTAGAAAAAAGAGCCCAACAATCTCGACAACAATTCATACACGGTGCTGACGTGACACTCATTCATTGGTGCAATTTGCTGAGGTGTAAGTTATTTTTACCAATGAATGAGTGACACGTCAACACCATGTATGAATTTGGGAAAAAAATGAAAGTTAGTGTATGTTTATGAGAAGTTTGAAAGAACGTAATTAAATTGAGAAAACGTGTAAAGTTGGTGAATTTTTATGACATTAACCCAAAAAAAACTATCAAAATGAAATAAAAGCATTTGGCCAAATATACAGATTGGATCCTCACGTTTGGTTCGGTTTTGAATTTGGACCCTAATGAATCTTTTTTTTCGATGGAGGTACTTAATGTTATAAAAAAATCCAAATCGAACCCTCCGAACCTAAAATGCCGCGTGTCCGTTAGTGACTGACATACTTAGCGCTGACATATTAGGTTCGATGGTTCACATCTGCCAATCATTAACGGACATGTGTCATTTTAGGTTCGGAGGGTCCGATTTGAAATTCTTTTATAACGTTAAGTAGCTCCATTGAAGAAAAAAAATTTATTAGGGTCCAAATTCGAAACTGAACCAAACGCGAAGGTCTAATATGTACATTTAGCCTAAAAGCATTTACCAACCTCTAGATATTTGTGGCACAAATATAAATATATATTAAATCAAATTATAATTCTTTTCAATAATTTAATGTCGATTTGATTTGATATATTTAGTTTGGTTGAATTTATGGAGATTCCTAAGCAATAGTGGAGGTGGTGGGGTGAACAAAAATGCATGGCATGGACCTCGCTCTGCCTTACAAATTTGAAAGTTTTGAAACCAAAATATGGGTCGGTACCAAACCTTATCGAAGCACTCCAAAAACATCCCTTTATTCTTCTTTATAGTTTTGGGTTTTGCGTAATTCTGAAACAAGCCACAGCTTCGTGGGACGGTTGCCGATGCCGACTCTTTCCGTTCACCTTCCTCACGTGACCATTTTTTTACTATTTCCTCCATTTTAATTGTTTTATAGAAATATAAACATAAATTAATTTCCAAAAACGAATAAAATAAATTATTATTTAGATTGAAGAATTTTGGAAAAGCAAAATTTATGAATTTAGTATAACCTACAAATTTTATGAAAATCCATCATTTGATGAAAAAAATGTTACGGAAATTTATGGATTATGACAACTCTCATAAAGAAAAGTTGAAATCCATCATTATTAATGAAGAATAATTATCTAACGCAATAGTTGTGCTATGTTATTCATGCAACAAACGTATGAGTTGTTTGCCATATGTAAATATTTAATGATAAAAAAATAAGTAATAAATAAAAGATTTATATCGTAAATATTTATTGGCTTGTTGTAAAAATGGCGTGACACATCCGTTGTGTGAGATAAACAATCATTAATAAATGATGGATTATCTTAAAATTTATATATTTTAAATATATATTTATAAATATACGAATTTTATATCTAATTGTGGAATTTTTAAAAACTATCAATAAATTATAACTTAAATGAAGCAAGCATCAAGTAATATTCTATCAAAATTGTGAATTTAATTTTTTTCAATAAATGTCTTTCTTTCCTAATAGATAGAAATCAGAGTATTTTTTTTAGTAATTTAGTAGATATACAATTCAGTCTATAATATATATTTTAAGAAAAATAATCAAAAGTTTAAAAGTACAACTAATTATTATAGAATATTTTAAATATGTAATATATAAAATATATTTTTTCATTAATTTAGATTTTATATGATTTGCCTTTTGGAATAAAATTCCCAAAAAAGTCACAAAAAAGAAATAAGAAAATTACAAAAACCAAAAGTGAGAATTTAGGAGAAGTAATGTAACACGTGAAAGTTGTTAGGAATAAGGTGACAACAGTGAGGGTCAAAATTGGCTATTTTCGCGATCATTTTTCGGTACGTAGGACCGGATCGCCGTGGTACTGCAATTATTCTTTAGTTGATTCTTTATGAGTAAATATCTTTTACTTTTACACGTGTTTTTCAGTTAGAAGCTATCAAATGTGGTCCACCATGCACGCATCTGTACAAGATTTATCTCAATTTCAGACGATCTGACATGCCTATGTCCCCTAAAGTTATACTCCAAATCCTTTTTACTCCTCCAACATATTTAAATTTGACAATTTAGACACAATTTAATACCAAACGACTTCACATAAAAGTATAAAACTAATAAATTAAAGTATAAAATACTGATCGTTGATCCTTTTAATTAAAAAATAAAAAAAATTAATTTAATTTAATATTAGTTTATTTATTACTTATTTATCTCGTTTAAAAGATTAATTTCTTTATTATAAAATACTATCTCTATAAATTTTTGAACAAATTTTAAAAAGCAAACAATTATATTTATTCTTCGTATATGATGTCTCCTGAATTGTGATCAAAAGATTAATTTTTTATTTGAAAAATATGATTGAGAATAAAAAATAAACATTTAAAATTGGATATAAAAAATAATACTTCAAATAGTATAAGTTTGAGAAAGTGTCATAAATAAAAGTAAATCTTATTTTTTAGAATTTATACAATACCTTGTCATTACATTGTATGGTTATGAAGAGAAATTCTTACTTACACCGAATTCGTATATTATTCATAGGAAATGGAATAACAAAAATCAAATCATCATAACTAGTCTAGACATAATGTTTGGAAGATGTTAATTTGGAGCTTCAAACATTACTTAACTTTTTTTTATAATAAATCCTTCAATACTTATATCATGACATTATAACAAGATTTATTTTGACACTCTAATTCAACATTAAAAGTTTTAAAAAATTGAATTTGTGATTAGAAAATTTTTAACCTGTTAAATTTTGGTAAGTTACGATCTTTCATCATAAAAAAATGACGTTATATTAACATTATAATTGATTTAAAGTAGAGTTGATATATTTTTTAAATTAAAATTTTAAACTTTTTTGATCTTTTAATTTAAATTGTTGGGTCAAAATAAACCTTTGTCACATGAAACTATTTCTGAAAACCCATATCAATTATTGGTCTTGCAATATGTTTGAATCATATGTAGTTTAATGGGAGAGAAAAGGTCAGACTTTTTAGGATAAGGCTCCAGTGTCATTATTGTTCTCTATCCTTTTGTGTACTGATGTCTTAATTAATTTACAATTATCAATATTTGGACATATATAATTAAAAATATATCAGAATTGCTTGTTTTTATTATTATAAAAAACAGTAATTCGCTATTTCTTAAGATATTCTTATATGTTGAGATTGTTTTTAACTAATGTAAACTAATTAATCCTTTTTTATTTTTATATAAATACTTCCTCCGTATCAATAGAGTTGTTCACTTTGAGAATTTTTTTTGTTCCAAAATTCTTGCCCACTTTCAAAAAGTAACTAATTTTACACTTAATTTTCTTACATTACCCCTATTTAAAGTCCACTAATAAAAGTAAATTGCAAGTGAACCCTATATTAAATAGGGGTATGATAAGAAAATTAAGGAAAATTTTACAAAAACTATAAACAGTGATTGCTTTTCTTAAACTACGTGATAAAGGCAAAGTGGACAACTTTATTGGAACGGAGAGAGTATAATTTTTTAATACTCCCTCCGTCCCACTCTAATTGACAAAATAACTATATTTCAATAATCAAGACAAGTTAATAAATGACATAGAAAATTATTTATATACCCTTCTATTGATAATGGAGTTAATTAATGCTATTAGTATATATTAGTCAAATTTTCATTAAATACTCACCATTTTTCATAAAAGACATGGTTTTAAATGAGGGTAAAGATGGAAAATTAAAGAATAAAATTATAGTTATGTTAGTTTTGTCAATTAGAATAGGACACCAAAAATTCCATATTTTGTCAATAAGAGTGGGACGAAGGGAGTACAATTTAAAAAACAGCAAACCCTTCCTTTCTTTTAGTTATCCATTTGAACAAAATTACTAATATTAAAAAAATATGTTTTGCTAAATTATAGTAAATGTCAAACTACTATGACCCTTTTTATTAACCTATTAATTAATTACTATAGTAGTTCATTATATGAAATATATTACTTATAAAGTTTAGTTTGATCCAAGTTGAGTTTTGCAAGATGAAATTTTACATATATAATAAAGTGATTTATTAATAAAAAAGACTCTCAAATGAAATGGGAAAAAAATATAATTTTTCTTACACAAATACAAATATATAAATAGTATATCAATTATCTAACAAATTGTATTACACTCGGATATAAATTAAAATTTACATAAAGAATTTATTAATAGATTAAAAACTAAATCCTTCAATCACCAGATATATAGAACTAGATTTATAACCTAAACTCTTAAAGTTACTTTTGTTAATCATGTCCAAACAAAGGAAGTTCATGTGTTATTTTTATCCATAGTTTTGGACCACTTAAATATAGAAAGGGTTAAAATTTATTGGCAGAATATTATGCATGAATGTGCTGAATATAAGGTCAAAAATTTAATGTGTACAATATACTAACAATCATTTGCATTATGGGTAGTTGATGGTGGGGTTCTATCAATAAGGCCTACCAAAGAAATTAAAATTTTGGATTTGATAATATAAAGAATGTTCATAAACGACAAAAGAAACAATCCAAATAATTCTTTAACAAGCAAGAGATTTTTTAGTTATATATACATATGAAAGCTCTAGATCTTGATTTTATCTCTAATAATTTTTTACCATTTCAAGATTTTGTTAAGAGTTGTGGTGAAACTTAAAAAATGGAGAGAAAGGTGATAGAAGTGAGGTAAAAAAAATGAATTATATAATTGGAGAAGGAACGGAATAAGATGCATGGTTAAAGAATAGAAAAATAATACTAAAAAAAATAAAGTAATGAAAATACTTAATAATGGGTTGTTAAAATGATAATTGATTCTTTAATTTTTCATTTTGCTACTTCTTAAGAGTATTTATTTTTACGAATTGGATTTTGGCAGATTTTGAATCTATTTAACCGGGATTGGCTTTATATATGTATATATTTATAAGTTTAAATTTGCACTGAGACCGAATTGGACGTAATATTTATCATTCAAACCTAATCCATATCTACAAATCGTATTTTTTTGGCTAACATGAAACCAATATACTATAAAAATAGGACTACCACGAATTCGAATTCGAATCGCATTTGACTTGAACGGACTGTATTAAAAGTTATTCGGCTTGTTCGACTGCTCTATGTAATGAATAGTTAGTAGGTGGGATGTTGTTTTTAACAAAATTAATGTACTAAAGAGACATTTTTTCACTAAATTTTTAAATTAAAATTAAAAAATTTATTATAATAAAAAAACGTTTATTATATTAATCCTATATAGTAAAAACAATTGACCTCAAATTCTAAATTATGTCCTCCTATAGAACTTTTTACCAATGCCAAAAGAGAAAAAAAACGTTTTTAAGAAGTTACTAATCAAATTAATTAAAATGGTGAAATTATCTTAAAAGAAATGAACATATATTTTTTTTTATCATATCTCCTAAATGAATACAGAGAAAATTGATCAATTGCATAATAACAAAATAAATGGTTGGACATAATAACACGCATTTCATGACAGTACCTATAGTTTTTGGTGCCTATAATAATAATAATACAAATTTGACTTATTATTTTAAATAAATGCACATTTTGGGACCAATTGTGATCAACATCACAATATTTAGTGCACTGACAAATTAAGCTATCCATCACTTCAACTATAGGTAGCTCTTAGCTATTTAGCCATCTTAATGGTTGCTTCTAATTTTGAATTTTAGGTATTGATATTGCACAGTCACTGTTTCAAACTCATTACTGTTTTTTTACTATTGCTGCATTCACTTTTAACTTATGTAATTATTGTTTGTAGCAGTGTTTAAAAAATGGACTGAACCAGCCAGTCAGACCGGAATCCGGTCAATAGTCCGGTTCTAAAACAGCAAAAAAATTGAAAATCTGGTCTAAACAGATGTGCCGGTTAAATCAGATTGAACAAGACAAATCGGCAGTTGAACCGGTGATCGAAACGGTCGAACCAGTGATTTTACGGGTTTAGCCACCAGTTTCAAACAGTGGTTTGCAGTGTAATAATTTTCTTTTAGTGCAATATATCATTTCATTGTTTGTATTCTACATCTAATGTATTTAATGAACAAAGGTTCATTTCCTTCTAAATTTGACATAAAAATGAATTAAGACAGTTCATGACTTAAACGTTGAGACAAATATAAATGATATGTTTGAATTTTTGTCGATTGAAAAATACTCGAATTTTAAAATTGGAGACAATTGAAGTAAAAAGTGATAATTTGTGTAAATGTAAAGATTTTACAAGATTAAAATAAAAAAACATACAGGAGTGTATGCTTTTTAAAATATATTGTCTAAAAACATTGACGTGTTGGATATAAAATCTTTTTATATTAGTAACTTTTATTAATGTGATGAGTAAATTATCAATGGAAAAAGCTTACAATAAGTTGGATTGACGTTGCAAAACACGAAATAAGAAGAAAGATAAGTTGTGGATCCAATATTGTGAAAAGGAAATAAATTTGAAAGGACGTAACACATTAATTGGGTATATATAAACCCACAAAGACCTAATCTATGGCTACACGGTTGTAAAATATAGGACGATGTCAATCCCAACGTGTGATAGCGACTCACATCTAATACATGTATACGTTACTTTACATCTTAAGAAAATAGGCAAAAGGTTCAAATTGATCCTCATAATCGGAGCTAAAAAAAATATTAAGACCTCTGAAATGGACAATAACTCATTTAAACTCATATGGTCATTTTCCGTTAAAAATTCCGTTTCTTCGAAATAAAAAGTTCAAATAAACCCCTGTAATCAAAAATCATATATTTTGATCCTTTATACAGGGTAACTCAGGACGGTACCGACTTGCGAACAACCACGGCTCCTCAAGATAGCTCGGAGCAACGATAACCCACCAGGAGTATAGTCTAGAGCCCTAGATCTAGGTGAAAGCTTAACGGTTTCATACCTCGGTATGAGCACAACGCGGAAGAACAATACCTCGGTTGAACACCAGCTCAAAATCTCTATATCTAACCGATCAATCTAGAATTCGTGCAAGGGTGCCATTGTCCGCTTACCCGAGATAATAGATATATATCATCACATGCAAGAGATGATTTTGAGGGGACCACATCAGATTTATTGACAAACAAGAATGTTCCCTACGCAGCTCGCATCTGACGTACCACTCAAGGTGTAACCAGGGGCGGACTCAGGTGAAGGGGCAATCGTCCCCCCAAATTTATTTATCTTTTATAAAATAGTGCTTCAAATTATTATTTTTATTAAAAATACGGTTACTAGTTTTTTTTTTTTTTTTGCAATCCGCCTCCTTGAAATTCTTTTTATACGATCACGTCCCCCCACACTTGAATTCCTAGTTCTGCCCCTGGGTATAATGATAGGAGTAGAAATACTCCTATATTCTATGTGTTTTATATGTCATATATGTGCATTTGACATTGGTTTTGAGCTTCTTTGTACTTATTTTTGTGTTTGAGCATTTCAGACATAATGTGGGAGTTTTGCATGATATTCAAGCCATTTGGAAGCCATTGAGATCATAATTGAAGTTTTGAGGAAAATTGTGCGAAGATCCGATGAAAATAGACTCCGAGAGCACAATTTCTTGCTTGTGAATTTGACCCCGCTGCATTGATTGAATATTTTAGAATACTTAAAGACTTCTGATGAATTTGTGTTCTTCATAAGAAATAAAGTAGACATCCTAAGTTTTTTGTAGAATCAAGAACCAACTCATTCTGAGGTCTGTGCATCGAGTTACGAAGTTTTGAAGTTGACAATTGTGCAGCAGAAAATGGCGTGCGAACGCACAAGTCAAGTGTGCGAACGCACACCCCTGTACGAGCCCTGTACGAGCATTTTTTTGGTTCCAGTAGCTGAAACAAGAGGTGTGCGACCGCATAAGTCAAAGTGTGCGAACGCACACCACCGAAAAGGCATAAAACGTCGTCTAAACCTTGCCACATCACCCGAATTCACTTAAACTTGAGGGCAACTTCGGAAATACACATGGGTACGAGTCAAAATCCTTCTCTGAGCTGAAAGACGTATAAATACCGCACTAAAAAATAAATCAAGGGTTCGCTTAGTTCGCCACATTAGACATTAGTTTTTACGTTAGTTTAGCTTAATTTTTGATATTCGTTCATCGTTTTAGCTTGTATTCTGGATTTTCTACACTACTGTTTTGTGATTATTGTCGACTAAGGTACGATTATTATTAAGAGATTAATTTTATTGTTTCTTATTTAGCCATGAATTCTTATTACATTATTGTTGAACTTTCTTTGAATATGTGTAGCTAAACCCTTCATTGGGGATTATTAATGGGATTTATGTTTGTTTAAACAAATTGAATTTGTGGGTTTTTGTTCTTACTGTGTTTTAATTATTGTTCTTAAAGCTTGAATTTATTTGGTCAATTTATTCATTATTCTGTGTTTTGGTTTTATCTCGAGAGAGTAAAACTAGAATAGACCAACATAATTAAGAACGTAGGAGTTAATTGCGCGAGAGTGAATTGATGAGTACGTGTTCTTAGGGTTTACTTCATAAACATTAATTGATTAGTAATTTAGGTTAATCATTGTGCGAGAGTGAGTAATTAGCCTGTTACT
Organism: Mercurialis annua; assembly: GCF_937616625.2. Classification (NCBI taxonomy): domain Eukaryota; kingdom Viridiplantae; phylum Streptophyta; class Magnoliopsida; order Malpighiales; family Euphorbiaceae; genus Mercurialis; species Mercurialis annua. The sequence continues at coordinate 4,875,141 of NC_065577.1, forward strand.
AGTTTATTATCTGTTTTTGCCTGCAATTGCTCGATAGAGAATTTTAGGTGCTTACGATTAGCCTGAACCTTAGTAGAACAACCAAATCCATATTCCAATCTGATTAAACAACATAATGAAAGTTAATAATCCATGTTCTTCTCATTATTATTAAAACCTTATTTTTGTTACAGTTTTAGTTAATTTTATCCATAATTGTTATTTCAGTTTATTTAGTTTTATAATAACATTCAATTTATCTTTCAACTATTCAAATCGAGTCTCCTAACTGGTTATTTTTAGAAACTTTCTCTGTGGGTACGATATCCGGACTTCACAGTCTGTATTACAAGTTGGCATACGTACGCTTGCGTATTTTTAGCAACATATAACCGAATCGTCCACTTAAAGCAAACGGAAAAGTGGGGACGAGAGAGAGGAGAGGAGAAGGTTTGCATAGATGACTATGTAAACCACCTTATGTGCAAACCCCAAAATACGACTCTATACTCACATTTAATCTTTTCTTCTTTCTATTCTCTCTTCTTTCCCTTATTCAAACTGACTTGAACGTCGGAGCGGACAGCCACTGAGCTCGGATGTCACGACCCAAATTATTGAGCCGAGACCGGCGCTAGGGAATGGGAGTGGTAGCTCCAAAACCCGTAGCAAGCCTAAAACCACCAATAATTTTTCGCATTTATAAACATATTATTATATATATAGAATATTTTCAGAAAACTCTTTTAGATAACATACTTATAGATATCAAAGTATTATATTAGAGTTTACATTCAAAATGAACTATTTGAAATTAAATCGCTATCCTTATACTGACACCTACTGACTACTGCAGCTCTAGGAACTCATACTTGTGCAAGTCCAATGACTTTTGGCACAATGGAGATGGCTTGTCTGATCCGACTTCTAATACCTGCAAACATCAGAGTGAGGGGTCAGTATTTGGGAAAATACTGAGTGAGTATGCAACTTATTATCGGTATTATCAAAACACACATCGCATACTCAAACATATATATATATATCTATCTCGATATGATATGAAAATAACATAATATTCATAAATAGCAGATCCGACCGAAACCCTAATCTTAAACTCTGAACTTATCTTATTCCGAATATTCGAATCAAACTGTTCCAAATGGTCCGACCCGGGAGTGTTCACACTCAACCACGTCAGCCGCGACCAATCTCTTAATCTCCAAGTGTGAGTCCAACTCACTGGTGGGTCCAACCCACTAGATACGGGGCTCAGGTTACACCGTAACCGAGTTCTCACTCGTATCACATTCATATCGTATGCGCATTTCGTAATCTCATAGACAATCTAGACACGCTAGACTGACTCAAATACTGGTGATCACACAGCCTATTGACACCCAATAGGTAGTTGGTTTCTTCGGATCGCATACTAGATACTCATATTCAAACAATGAATATAATGGCATTCATATAGTCTAATTCATCAAACATAATATCTCATACGAACAAATCATGTAAACGCGATGTATTAATGATAATATTCATAATATATGAAAATAACTTTTGTAATAATAATACGCGAAAGTAAATTGCCACTCACAGTGACCGCTATCCCTTATATCCAAACGTAAGCTCCAGGAGACTGGTCCGTCAATCCTCGTCGAGCTTCTTGGTTCGTCATACTCGTAGATCGATAGTCCGTCACATCTATCACAGGATTCTATCGTTAAAATATATACTTAGAGAATCTTGTTCTTAAAAACTGCACTAGGTACCTAACACGACAAAAGCACGAAATATAATCGTCGTGTTCTAAACGTATCTTTCTCTATAGATCTCTATTCATATCTCTATTACTCATCATGTTAATGTTCATTGCTATAATGTCTTATTAATATTCATTTTAAGACATTTGTCAGAGTTCTACGCCCATATCATGCCATCAGAGGCCAATTTTCGCTCCCGGAAGTCCCCCGGAGGTCACGATCGAAGTAGGGCACGTCGTGCTAGCTTGGCACCTCGTGCCCTTCATTTTTCATGAAGGGCACGACGTGCCCTTCACTGGTGCACGTCGTGCACCCTTGTGGTGCACGTCGTGCACCCTTCTGGTGCACGTCGCGCACCAGCACGACGTGCTGAAGTGCAGCACGTCGTGCGCACTTTGGGGGCAGCGTTTTTTGATGCTTCTGGACCATTTCCGAAGCTCCAAATACCCCAAAATTCATACCAATGCATACCTAAATCATCTAGGCTCAAAACTTATCAAGAATCTATACGAAAATGGTGGAAAACGACGTGTTTTTAGCGTTTCGATTCAAACATAGCATTTTTCGTCGAAACAGCCCGTAACCTCCGATTTTAACACTCAAATCCAAAATCTTACCTTGAAATGAAGCTTATGATTGATAGAGCTTCCAATTCCGAACAAATCGATATAAAGAACGCGCGATTTGGACGAGAAACGGCGAAACGGCGGCGGATCGAAATGATCGTCAATTTTCCCCTTCACTGAAGCTTTTCTTCTTCTGCTCTTCTTTCTTTCTCTGGAATCATCTGATTCCTTTAATGTTATCTTATATTGTTTGGTTAATTAGCCGTTTTAGTCCCTCATTTCTTTAACTTAAACCATTTCTCTTTTAAACTTTTCTTTTGTTCAATTTAGTCCATAACTAAATCGATTAACTCTTTAATCATAACTTATACGTATTATTTATATCCGATAAATAATACGAATCCCAATATTAATATTTTTCCGTCCATAATCTTTTAATTACTATTCTCAAGATTTAATTGGCTAGTTTGCACTTTGGTCCTTGAACTTTTAAAAAGTTACAATTTAGTCCAAAACGCATCCGCGTCCAAATTTTAAAAGGTCTCCGATTGGCCTGAAACTTTTACCACATATACTATAAAACATTTCGCGGACCTTGGCGAAATAATTTTCACTTCGGAATTTATATGGCTAAATTACCATTTCAGTCCCTGTACTTTATTTTGCGATTTTCTTAACATATTTCTTTTCTAATTCCAATTCCAACTTTAGAACTGAAATATAATGTTAAATCTCTCGCGATAATCCTTTCGAATCCGTCCTGCTAAAATTTAATATTTATCTTAATTTTTCGGAAATCTTTCCGATATCGCCACTCTAGCGACTTAACACTGGACACATGGTCCAATTAAATAATTAAATATTTTGGGGTATTACATTCTTCCCCCCTTATAAAAATTCGTCCTCGAATTTTCATATTGCCTTCTTACTTTAATTCCCTTAACATTTAGAATTTTGTTAATAGTAAGGATACCGTGTTCATCCTACGACACTGGTCAGCACACGGAATCATCATTCCAATTTCTGTACTTCTTGTACTTTAATGTCAGTTATCACTGGCAACTTTACTTTTGATTTCTTCTCTTTAAACTTTCAGTTCCTTACTGATATCTAATGGTAGTTCGTCTTAATGACGTCTTATCATCAAAGATGACGAAACTAGTAGTACTCATATGTACTTACCATTATATGTCCTTGATTCTTTACTTTTATTCAAAATGTCTAATTTATTATCATTTCCTGTTGAGTGATGTAAATACTGAATTAATTCATGTTTCATTACATACATAGTCTCTTTCACATTACTGTTACTATCGTCTGATTGTTATTCATCATGGTGTTGGGAACCTCATCCCATTATTCGCTATCCTCATAGGTCTTATTTACTTACCTTATGTAATTTCATTCATTACTATCGTCGCTTATCGACGGTCATCTATATATGAGATGTTTCTTATGATGCATCCTTATAATGTCCTTGCTTTCTCTGCAGGGACTTACTCGATCTTTTTTTTTTTTTTTGTTATTGCATCTTATGTGCGGCTTCCTCTATCGTATCTTCGTTGACTTACTTCTTATTCTTTAAGTGCGATGCACTAAGCGTTGAAATTTCTTATCTCTTCTCACTTTACATCAATATGCTTCATCAGTCTGGTTTTTAGCCAGACAGGATTGTCATATTAGTCGCTGAATTCTTATCTTAATAAGACAGCTTGTGACCAATGCTCATGCAAGCTTTCTTTGCTTCTAATTCTTAAGTGAAGATCTTAATCCTTTTCCAATCATATACTTACATCTGAATGTTCCTTGATGACATCGTTACTTGCTCTATGTTTGATCTTTTTATTCATCATTTCATCTATGTTTTTCCCTTCTCTGTTGTCTCTTGACATTCAAAGATGCTTTTAGCATTTATCATTATAATCCAACTCTTTCTTTGCTATATCATCTTTCCAATTCTTAATCTTAATTTGGCTCTTAACTTCCAAACTATTTCTTTTAACTTTTATGTAGCGTTAAACTTACTTCTTATCATCATCCACGATCTTGCTATTCTACTTATTATTCCTACTTTCGTCCATATTGCAGACGTACTTCTTCGTAACTTTCTTTGATTTCTTGTCCTTAGTTAACCAATAAGATCAATAGTCTAAATGCTATGATCCTCTAGTATTCTTCTTGCATTCCTAATTCACGTTCTTATCGTGTTTCTTGATTATCTTCTATTGCATTCTTTGCTTTCCTCCTCAGCGCCTTTTTACATCGTGTACTACTTGCTTTTAATATCCACAACATCGATCATTAATAGGGAATCGTGGTCTTTTCGTCTAAATTTCCCGATGTAGTACGTTCTCAATCGTATATGTATTGTCTTATCGTATTCGTACTAACATTATGGCTGTCCATAATGCCAATTGTATGTTGGTATCATCTCTATTATATTTTGCACTGCTGATATTTCTTGTTTCAGCACTCTAACGTCGATCACCAACTAAATAATGGATCACATTTTATTTTGTCTGAATTATCGACATAGTGCGCTTTCGATCACTTACTTATTGTACTATTGTACTATTATTGACGTCTTAACTGTCAGTGAATCCAATTCTATATCTCTCTATCATATTTACTTTTCTTGTTCCTATGTGTCCGCGACTACATAGAGTTCCATTTCTCTAATCTCCTTGATTGTTTCCCCATGTAACTCCTATTTTCCTTACCTCAATCTCTCTTATGGAGTTCCTTGCGACATACGCAAGCTATTCACACTTTCTTAATGCTTATCATCTTGAATGATTTCTTAATATCCTTAATCCCTTCTTAATTCTCATCGAATGTATATCTTATACCTTTAGCATACCTTACTTTCACATCTTAATTTCTCGTTCGATTTATCTGATATTACTTTCTTTCGTATGGCTCAATTCCAATATTGAGTCTCTGCTTTACATTCTATCACTTATTTCAACATACTAAACATTAATCGTATATCTGACACGTTCGATGTCATATACCATCTCTTAACCGTTCATATATTATATCTACATCTTCTCATTAGGGTTACTATTAACCTTTTAGATCAATTGCATTATTCACTTTACTCCTTATTAGTTAAACTCGAACTTAGTATTCCGTGCTTCACGTACATCTATCATACTTATATTTATTCTACTCTTTCATTTGCTTTATAATCACAACCTGTGGTGGGGATTCTAACTTCTAGTTCACTTGTCGTCCATCTCTTGATCTTTCTTATCGTGTACCTCCAACTATTCATTCTCACACAGGGTTGGTGTTGGCTGTACTCAGCAAGCCAAATCTTACACTTCAAACTATTCAATCTCATGTAACTCTGACGTTATCTGTACCTAGTTAATCAAATTCTATACTCTGTCTTTTATATTCTCGTCATACGCCCTCTTGGATCATCATCCTTATCCATATATATCTTCCATTGATACTCCTATTAAACTAATCCAAGCCCTTAATTCAACGATCGCAGCGATTAATACTTAGGTAATCGTCTTATAAACGCCATATCCCGATATTAACTTGATCCAACGGCTTAATTCAAAGTCATCATAGTTTTACTAAACCTATATAGGTATCTCTTTCTTCACGTTGATACTATTTCTGTATCCATCGTCTTATTATTGACATACAATTCTTTATATCAGTTACTTTTACGGATAACTGATTCATAACGACGTTGGATTACTGCGGCACTCCCGATGCCTGTATAATCCCACTTTGTTTTGCTAGGTTCCCATTAACCTTCATCTCGTTTCTGGCCTTTACTGTCCAATAGGACTAGGTTGCGTTCGCTTTAATTACCTCGATCTTCTTCTCGCGCCTCATATACTTGCTGTGCAACAGCACGCGTTCGCACAGTTCTCTGTTCATAGTATAGTGTTTATATAAAGGAATACTGATAAATTCCTTAAAATATGACACTTACAAATCATCACAACTAATCGATGTCCACGTACGTTGGACTTTAGGAACGTCTCCTTCCTTTTGATCTTCTACGATTACGTCTCTTATTGCTAGTCTTCTGAGGGTTCTGACTCATCGTAGACTTAGCAAATTATCAAAACATATACTCGCGTTGTATATGTTACACACATATTACTAGCGTAGCTATAAGCATCTATGTTGACCGGATTCAAGAAAATCAGTGTCCCCTAGATTTTCTTGATTACGCATCGTAACTTAAGTCTTGTGAGCATTCCTCTCACATGGACTTAATCAAACATCAAAAGTATTAAAACATAACATACATGTCATACGTTGTTAATCGGATATGTTTTACTATCCGAACACATATCTACTATCCTAGTCGCATACTAGTCTGTCTAATCAAGGCTAAGTTCATTAGTTAGAGGCACAAATCCTATGCTCTCACAACTATACGTATTCATTCGCCTCATAGCCTAGATCACAGCTTGCTCGCGAGCACTTCACTTCCCTCACAGAGTTCTGGTCTAGGTATGCTTACATAAAAACAAAACTTCTAGAAAACTCTTTCAAATAAAACGACTCATTTGAAAATTCCATTTAAATCTTAACAAAATTGTGCACTAGGGTGATGACGTCTCTCATCCCCAAAGAGTTGCCACATCTCACCTCTTCGTCTGAACATAATGCATATGATGCATGTCCTATTAATGCATGTATTGATGTATGTAGTGATGCATTTTCTATCGATGTCGTGGCAATTATCAATGGCTATTACGGGTCTAGGCACAATTATGCTTTTAAAATCGTTAAACAAATAACTTTAACAAGTTATAAACTTTACGTTTTGTAAGTTCTCTAGACCTTAAAACTCTGTCTCCGGCAAGTTTCTACCTCTTCTATAACTTTGCATTCCTTCTTCAAACTCTTTCTAAAATTTCGATCGATCAAATTCTATAGCATCTATCACGTTATCTGATGCTAAGCACACATATATATGACATCAAATCAAAATCATATCATTTATATTTTTTTCACAGGAGGCAATACATCTCCTAGAAGTTTCATTCTAATAGGCATATCATACGTGCCTATCCAATCGAAAAGAAAATACGTGTATGTATCTCATTACACGTGTCATAAGAAGCAAACGCACATTTCACAAATCAATCTGTCATACTGATCACAAAGCAAGTCACACTAACGACCTGGATCAAACAAACCTTAACTCTATAGCTGCAGTAGTTCCTAGGTTACTTGACTGACAAACGCATCTTAGCAGAGGTAACTGGACCAACTGCTCTGATACCACAATTGTCACGACCCAAATTATTGAGCCGAGACCGGCGCTAGGGAATGGGAGTGGTAGCTCCAAAACCCGTAGCAAGCCTAAAACCACCAATAATTTTTCGCATTTATAAACATATTATTATATATATAGAATATTTTCAGAAAACTCTTTTAGATAACATACTTATAGATATCAAAGTATTATATTAGAGTTTACATTCAAAATGAACTATTTGAAATTAAATCGCTATCCTTATACTGACACCTACTGACTACTGCAGCTCTAGGAACTCATACTTGTGCAAGTCCAATGACTTTTGGCACAATGGAGATGGCTTGTCTGATCCGACTTCTAATACCTGCAAACATCAGAGTGAGGGGTCAGTATTTGGGAAAATACTGAGTGAGTATGCAACTTATTATCGGTATTATCAAAACACACATCGCATACTCAAACATATATATATATATCTATCTCGATATGATATGAAAATAACATAATATTCATAAATAGCAGATCCGACCGAAACCCTAATCTTAAACTCTGAACTTATCTTATTCCGAATATTCGAATCAAACTGTTCCAAATGGTCCGACCCGGGAGTGTTCACACTCAACCACGTCAGCCGCGACCAATCTCTTAATCTCCAAGTGTGAGTCCAACTCACTGGTGGGTCCAACCCACTAGATACGGGGCTCAGGTTACACCGTAACCGAGTTCTCACTCGTATCACATTCATATCGTATGCGCATTTCGTAATCTCATAGACAATCTAGACACGCTAGACTGACTCAAATACTGGTGATCACACAGCCTATTGACACCCAATAGGTAGTTGGTTTCTTCGGATCGCATACTAGATACTCATATTCAAACAATGAATATAATGGCATTCATATAGTCTAATTCATCAAACATAATATCTCATACGAACAAATCATGTAAACGCGATGTATTAATGATAATATTCATAATATATGAAAATAACTTTTGTAATAATAATACGCGAAAGTAAATTGCCACTCACAGTGACCGCTATCCCTTATATCCAAACGTAAGCTCCAGGAGACTGGTCCGTCAATCCTCGTCGAGCTTCTTGGTTCGTCATACTCGTAGATCGATAGTCCGTCACATCTATCACAGGATTCTATCGTTAAAATATATACTTAGAGAATCTTGTTCTTAAAAACTGCACTAGGTACCTAACACGACAAAAGCACGAAATATAATCGTCGTGTTCTAAACGTATCTTTCTCTATAGATCTCTATTCATATCTCTATTACTCATCATGTTAATGTTCATTGCTATAATGTCTTATTAATATTCATTTTAAGACATTTGTCAGAGTTCTACGCCCATATCATGCCATCAGAGGCCAATTTTCGCTCCCGGAAGTCCCCCGGAGGTCACGATCGAAGTAGGGCACGTCGTGCTAGCTTGGCACCTCGTGCCCTTCATTTTTCATGAAGGGCACGACGTGCCCTTCACTGGTGCACGTCGTGCACCCTTGTGGTGCACGTCGTGCACCCTTCTGGTGCACGTCGCGCACCAGCACGACGTGCTGAAGTGCAGCACGTCGTGCGCACTTTGGGGGCAGCGTTTTTTGATGCTTCTGGACCATTTCCGAAGCTCCAAATACCCCAAAATTCATACCAATGCATACCTAAATCATCTAGGCTCAAAACTTATCAAGAATCTATACGAAAATGGTGGAAAACGACGTGTTTTTAGCGTTTCGATTCAAACATAGCATTTTTCGTCGAAACAGCCCGTAACCTCCGATTTTAACACTCAAATACAAAATCTTACCTTGAAATGAAGCTTATGATTGATAGAGCTTCCAATTCCGAACAAATCGATATAAAGAACGCGCGATTTGGACGAGAAACGGCGAAACGGCGGCGGATCGAAATGATCGTCAATTTTCCCCTTCACTGAAGCTTTTCTTCTTCTGCTCTTCTTTCTTTCTCTGGAATCATCTGATTCCTTTAATGTTATCTTATATTGTTTGGTTAATTAGCCGTTTTAGTCCCTCATTTCTTTAACTTAAACCATTTCTCTTTTAAACTTTTCTTTTGTTCAATTTAGTCCATAACTAAATCGATTAACTCTTTAATCATAACTTATACGTATTATTTATATCCGATAAATAATACGAATCCCAATATTAATATTTTTCCGTCCATAATCTTTTAATTACTATTCTCAAGATTTAATTGGCTAGTTTGCACTTTGGTCCTTGAACTTTTAAAAAGTTACAATTTAGTCCAAAACGCATCCGCGTCCAAATTTTAAAAGGTCTCCGATTGGCCTGAAACTTTTACCACATATACTATAAAACATTTCGCGGACCTTGGCGAAATAATTTTCACTTCGGAATTTATATGGCTAAATTACCATTTCAGTCCCTGTACTTTATTTTGCGATTTTCTTAACATATTTCTTTTCTAATTCCAATTCCAACTTTAGAACTGAAATATAATGTTAAATCTCTCGCGATAATCCTTTCGAATCCGTCCTGCTAAAATTTAATATTTATCTTAATTTTTCGGAAATCTTTCCGATATCGCCACTCTAGCGACTTAACACTGGACACATGGTCCAATTAAATAATTAAATATTTTGGGGTATTACATTCTTCCCCCCTTATAAAAATTCGTCCTCGAATTTTCATATTGCCTTCTTACTTTAATTCCCTTAACATTTAGAATTTTGTTAATAGTAAGGATACCGTGTTCATCCTACGACACTGGTCAGCACACGGAATCATCATTCCAATTTCTGTACTTCTTGTACTTTAATGTCAGTTATCACTGGCAACTTTACTTTTGATTTCTTCTCTTTAAACTTTCAGTTCCTTACTGATATCTAATGGTAGTTCGTCTTAATGACGTCTTATCATCAAAGATGACGAAACTAGTAGTACTCATATGTACTTACCATTATATGTCCTTGATTCTTTACTTTTATTCAAAATGTCTAATTTATTATCATTTCCTGTTGAGTGATGTAAATACTGAATTAATTCATGTTTCATTACATACATAGTCTCTTTCACATTACTGTTACTATCGTCTGATTGTTATTCATCATGGTGTTGGGAACCTCATCCCATTATTCGCTATCCTCATAGGTCTTATTTACTTACCTTATGTAATTTCATTCATTACTATCGTCGCTTATCGACGGTCATCTATATATGAGATGTTTCTTATGATGCATCCTTATAATGTCCTTGCTTTCTCTGCAGGGACTTACTCGATCTTTTTTTTTTTTTTTGTTATTGCATCTTATGTGCGGCTTCCTCTATCGTATCTTCGTTGACTTACTTCTTATTCTTTAAGTGCGATGCACTAAGCGTTGAAATTTCTTATCTCTTCTCACTTTACATCAATATGCTTCATCAGTCTGGTTTTTAGCCAGACAGGATTGTCATATTAGTCGCTGAATTCTTATCTTAATAAGACAGCTTGTGACCAATGCTCATGCAAGCTTTCTTTGCTTCTAATTCTTAAGTGAAGATCTTAATCCTTTTCCAATCATATACTTACATCTGAATGTTCCTTGATGACATCGTTACTTGCTCTATGTTTGATCTTTTTATTCATCATTTCATCTATGTTTTTCCCTTCTCTGTTGTCTCTTGACATTCAAAGATGCTTTTAGCATTTATCATTATAATCCAACTCTTTCTTTGCTATATCATCTTTCCAATTCTTAATCTTAATTTGGCTCTTAACTTCCAAACTATTTCTTTTAACTTTTATGTAGCGTTAAACTTACTTCTTATCATCATCCACGATCTTGCTATTCTACTTATTATTCCTACTTTCGTCCATATTGCAGACGTACTTCTTCGTAACTTTCTTTGATTTCTTGTCCTTAGTTAACCAATAAGATCAATAGTCTAAATGCTATGATCCTCTAGTATTCTTCTTGCATTCCTAATTCACGTTCTTATCGTGTTTCTTGATTATCTTCTATTGCATTCTTTGCTTTCCTCCTCAGCGCCTTTTTACATCGTGTACTACTTGCTTTTAATATCCACAACATCGATCATTAATAGGGAATCGTGGTCTTTTCGTCTAAATTTCCCGATGTAGTACGTTCTTAATCGTATATGTATTGTCTTATCGTATTCGTACTAACTTTATGGCTGTCCATAATGCCAATTGTATGTTGGTATCATCTCTATTATATTTTGCACTGCTGATATTTCTTGTTTCAGCACTCTAACGTCGATCACCAACTAAATAATGGATCACATTTTATTTTGTCTGAATTATCGACATAGTGCGCTTTCGATCACTTACTTATTGTACTATTGTACTATTATTGACGTCTTAACTGTCAGTGAATCCAATTCTATATCTCTCTATCATATTTACTTTTCTTGTTCCTATGTGTCCGCGACTACATAGAGTTCCATTTCTCTAATCTCCTTGATTGTTTCCCCATGTAACTCCTATTTTCCTTACCTCAATCTCTCTTATGGAGTTCCTTGCGACATACGCAAGCTATTCACACTTTCTTAATGCTTATCATCTTGAATGATTTCTTAATATCCTTAATCCCTTCTTAATTCTCATCGAATGTATATCTTATACCTTTAGCATACCTTACTTTCACATCTTAATTTCTCGTTCGATTTATCTGATATTACTTTCTTTCGTATGGCTCAATTCCAATATTGAGTCTCTGCTTTACATTCTATCACTTATTTCAACATACTAAACATTAATCGTATATCTGACACGTTCGATGTCATATACCATCTCTTAACCGTTCATATATTATATCTACATCTTCTCATTAGGGTTACTATTAACCTTTTAGATCAATTGCATTATTCACTTTACTCCTTATTAGTTAAACTCGAACTTAGTATTCCGTGCTTCACGTACATCTATCATACTTATATTTATTCTACTCTTTCATTTGCTTTATAATCACAACCTGTGGTGGGGATTCTAACTTCTAGTTCACTTGTCGTCCATCTCTTGATCTTTCTTATCGTGTACCTCCAACTATTCATTCTCACACAGGGTTGGTGTTGGCTGTACTCAGCAAGCCAAATCTTACACTTCAAACTATTCAATCTCATGTAACTCTGACGTTATCTGTACCTAGTTAATCAAATTCTATACTCTGTCTTTTATATTCTCGTCATACGCCCTCTTGGATCATCATCCTTATCCATATATATCTTCCATTGATACTCCTATTAAACTAATCCAAGCCCTTAATTCAACGATCGCAGCGATTAATACTTAGGTAATCGTCTTATAAACGCCATATCCCGATATTAACTTGATCCAACGGCTTAATTCAAAGTCATCATAGTTTTACTAAACCTATATAGGTATCTCTTTCTTCACGTTGATACTATTTCTGTATCCATCGTCTTATTATTGACATACAATTCTTTATATCAGTTACTTTTACGGATAACTGATTCATAACGACGTTGGATTACTGCGGCACTCCCGATGCCTGTATAATCCCACTTTGTTTTGCTAGGTTCCCATTAACCTTCATCTCGTTTCTGGCCTTTACTGTCCAATAGGACTAGGTTGCGTTCGCTTTAATTACCTCGATCTTCTTCTCGCGCCTCATATACTTGCTGTGCAACAGCACGCGTTCGCACAGTTCTCTGTTCATAGTATAGTGTTTATATAAAGGAATACTGATAAATTCCTTAAAATATGACACTTACAAATCATCACAACTAATCGATGTCCACGTACGTTGGACTTTAGGAACGTCTCCTTCCTTTTGATCTTCTACGATTACGTCTCTTATTGCTAGTCTTCTGAGGGTTCTGACTCATCGTAGACTTAGCAAATTATCAAAACATATACTCGCGTTGTATATGTTACACACATATTACTAGCGTAGCTATAAGCATCTATGTTGACCGGATTCAAGAAAATCAGTGTCCCCTAGATTTTCTTGATTACGCATCGTAACTTAAGTCTTGTGAGCATTCCTCTCACATGGACTTAATCAAACATCAAAAGTATTAAAACATAACATACATGTCATACGTTGTTAATCGGATATGTTTTACTATCCGAACACATATCTACTATCCTAGTCGCATACTAGTCTGTCTAATCAAGGCTAAGTTCATTAGTTAGAGGCACAAATCCTATGCTCTCACAACTATACGTATTCATTCGCCTCATAGCCTAGATCACAGCTTGCTCGCGAGCACTTCACTTCCCTCACAGAGTTCTGGTCTAGGTATGCTTACATAAAAACAAAACTTCTAGAAAACTCTTTCAAATAAAACGACTCATTTGAAAATTCCATTTAAATCTTAACAAAATTGTGCACTAGGGTGATGACGTCTCTCATCCCCAAAGAGTTGCCACATCTCACCTCTTCGTCTGAACATAATGCATATGATGCATGTCCTATTAATGCATGTATTGATGTATGTAGTGATGCATTTTCTATCGATGTCGTGGCAATTATCAATGGCTATTACGGGTCTAGGCACAATTATGCTTTTAAAATCGTTAAACAAATAACTTTAACAAGTTATAAACTTTACGTTTTGTAAGTTCTCTAGACCTTAAAACTCTGTCTCCGGCAAGTTTCTACCTCTTCTATAACTTTGCATTCCTTCTTCAAACTCTTTCTAAAATTTCGATCGATCAAATTCTATAGCATCTATCACGTTATCTGATGCTAAGCACACATATATATGACATCAAATCAAAATCATATCATTTATATTTTTTTCACAGGAGGCAATACATCTCCTAGAAGTTTCATTCTAATAGGCATATCATACGTGCCTATCCAATCGAAAAGAAAATACGTGTATGTATCTCATTACACGTGTCATAAGAAGCAAACGCACATTTCACAAATCAATCTGTCATACTGATCACAAAGCAAGTCACACTAACGACCTGGATCAAACAAACCTTAACTCTATAGCTGCAGTAGTTCCTAGGTTACTTGACTGACAAACGCATCTTAGCAGAGGTAACTGGACCAACTGCTCTGATACCACAATTGTCACGACCCAAATTATTGAGCCGAGACCGGCGCTAGGGAATGGGAGTGGTAGCTCCAAAACCCGTAGCAAGCCTAAAACCACCAATAATTTTTCGCATTTATAAACATATTATTATATATATAGAATATTTTCAGAAAACTCTTTTAGATAACATACTTATAGATATCAAAGTATTATATTAGAGTTTACATTCAAAATGAACTATTTGAAATTAAATCGCTATCCTTATACTGACACCTACTGACTACTGCAGCTCTAGGAACTCATACTTGTGCAAGTCCAATGACTTTTGGCACAATGGAGATGGCTTGTCTGATCCGACTTCTAATACCTGCAAACATCAGAGTGAGGGGTCAGTATTTGGGAAAATACTGAGTGAGTATGCAACTTATTATCGGTATTATCAAAACACACATCGCATACTCAAACATATATATATATATCTATCTCGATATGATATGAAAATAACATAATATTCATAAATAGCAGATCCGACCGAAACCCTAATCTTAAACTCTGAACTTATCTTATTCCGAATATTCGAATCAAACTGTTCCAAATGGTCCGACCCGGGAGTGTTCACACTCAACCACGTCAGCCGCGACCAATCTCTTAATCTCCAAGTGTGAGTCCAACTCACTGGTGGGTCCAACCCACTAGATACGGGGCTCAGGTTACACCGTAACCGAGTTCTCACTCGTATCACATTCATATCGTATGCGCATTTCGTAATCTCATAGACAATCTAGACACGCTAGACTGACTCAAATACTGGTGATCACACAGCCTATTGACACCCAATAGGTAGTTGGTTTCTTCGGATCGCATACTAGATACTCATATTCAAACAATGAATATAATGGCATTCATATAGTCTAATTCATCAAACATAATATCTCATACGAACAAATCATGTAAACGCGATGTATTAATGATAATATTCATAATATATGAAAATAACTTTTGTAATAATAATACGCGAAAGTAAATTGCCACTCACAGTGACCGCTATCCCTTATATCCAAACGTAAGCTCCAGGAGACTGGTCCGTCAATCCTCGTCGAGCTTCTTGGTTCGTCATACTCGTAGATCGATAGTCCGTCACATCTATCACAGGATTCTATCGTTAAAATATATACTTAGAGAATCTTGTTCTTAAAAACTGCACTAGGTACCTAACACGACAAAAGCACGAAATATAATCGTCGTGTTCTAAACGTATCTTTCTCTATAGATCTCTATTCATATCTCTATTACTCATCATGTTAATGTTCATTGCTATAATGTCTTATTAATATTCATTTTAAGACATTTGTCAGAGTTCTACGCCCATATCATGCCATCAGAGGCCAATTTTCGCTCCCGGAAGTCCCCCGGAGGTCACGATCGAAGTAGGGCACGTCGTGCTAGCTTGGCACCTCGTGCCCTTCATTTTTCATGAAGGGCACGACGTGCCCTTCACTGGTGCACGTCGTGCACCCTTGTGGTGCACGTCGTGCACCCTTCTGGTGCACGTCGCGCACCAGCACGACGTGCTGAAGTGCAGCACGTCGTGCGCACTTTGGGGGCAGCGTTTTTTGATGCTTCTGGACCATTTCCGAAGCTCCAAATACCCCAAAATTCATACCAATGCATACCTAAATCATCTAGGCTCAAAACTTATCAAGAATCTATACGAAAATGGTGGAAAACGACGTGTTTTTAGCGTTTCGATTCAAACATAGCATTTTTCGTCGAAACAGCCCGTAACCTCCGATTTTAACACTCAAATACAAAATCTTACCTTGAAATGAAGCTTATGATTGATAGAGCTTCCAATTCCGAACAAATCGATATAAAGAACGCGCGATTTGGACGAGAAACGGCGAAACGGCGGCGGATCGAAATGATCGTCAATTTTCCCCTTCACTGAAGCTTTTCTTCTTCTGCTCTTCTTTCTTTCTCTGGAATCATCTGATTCCTTTAATGTTATCTTATATTGTTTGGTTAATTAGCCGTTTTAGTCCCTCATTTCTTTAACTTAAACCATTTCTCTTTTAAACTTTTCTTTTGTTCAATTTAGTCCATAACTAAATCGATTAACTCTTTAATCATAACTTATACGTATTATTTATATCCGATAAATAATACGAATCCCAATATTAATATTTTTCCGTCCATAATCTTTTAATTACTATTCTCAAGATTTAATTGGCTAGTTTGCACTTTGGTCCTTGAACTTTTAAAAAGTTACAATTTAGTCCAAAACGCATCCGCGTCCAAATTTTAAAAGGTCTCCGATTGGCCTGAAACTTTTACCACATATACTATAAAACATTTCGCGGACCTTGGCGAAATAATTTTCACTTCGGAATTTATATGGCTAAATTACCATTTCAGTCCCTGTACTTTATTTTGCGATTTTCTTAACATATTTCTTTTCTAATTCCAATTCCAACTTTAGAACTGAAATATAATGTTAAATCTCTCGCGATAATCCTTTCGAATCCGTCCTGCTAAAATTTAATATTTATCTTAATTTTTCGGAAATCTTTCCGATATCGCCACTCTAGCGACTTAACACTGGACACATGGTCCAATTAAATAATTAAATATTTTGGGGTATTACATCGGATCGTGATTTATCAGTTATAATAGTATTTTATATTCAAAATTGATGATAAATTACTACATAATATTCATATCTAAATTGATTTTTAAAATTTACTTTTTTTATTAATTTTGGGCAATATGCATATTTGGATCCTAGCAAAATATGATTTATATATTAAGTTCTCAAACTATAAAAATGTTAATATTGTCAAGTCAAATAACAAAACAGATTGAGAAATTTACATTCAATAAAAATAAAAACACATATGTCTTTTAGAAAAAATTAGTATAAAAAAGCAAGTAAACTAATTATCAGATACATATTTATGGCGAGTGAAGCACACACATTTTATTTTCATTATGGAGGGACTTAATATCTATAAAATTAAAAAATATAGAAACCCAATTTGACAATTGAAAGTGGAGGGTTGCATTTATAAATTGTATGATAATACAGGAACCCAAAACGTGAATTTTGCCTTAATTTTTAAAGAAGATAGCGATCAACATGTCGGCCGTTCAAACCCACGCTCGCATGCATGCATGCATGCATCAAAATATTAGTTAAGATGCCTCAAGTTGTTAATTAACTATTGAACGTTAAAAATTAGGTCAAACCTAGCCAACTAGTATTATGGAAAAAGATGGGTTGCCATCTCTTTCTCATTATTTTTCTTGTCAATTTTCATATGCATTTGTGAAAGTTAAGCAAAATTGCCCCATGAAAACTATTGCCAACCAAGTCCAGTTTGTATATGATCAATTAATATTTAGATTTTGATTAAATAAAACGTATATGCTAGGGATTTTTTTTCCCTTCAAAGAATCCATTGATGAATACAAATGAAAAGTTCTAATTTATGATTTTTCAATTTTTAATTTAAAAAATACTTACAAACAATAAACAATAAGTAAATAAAAAAACGGCAAATCTAGACATATATTCTGCATATTTTGACCCAACAAGACGCAAGAGTTCTGTTGGATTAGTTACTTAAATTTGCCCTTTTTTCCAATAGATCGTCCATACACACGACCCGCTTGATCCGTTGAAAACTTAGTATTTCCGATCATTTTTGTGAATGAGATTCTTAAAATTAGATCGATAACCACTCAAATTTTAGATTTAGAAAAAGTTGACTTTAAAGGCCGAGCAATCACTAGAGTTTCTTGAACGATCTAAGAAAATAAAACACAAAATAAACATACAACTATAAAAAATTCATTTAAAAAAATCCATAACGGATAGATAAATTTCATATCGAAGAGTTAAAATTAAAATTAAAACTATAGATTATTTATTCTTTATGGACGGAAAGAAGACGATTTTCGATTAAAATCGGAAAATTAACTTCTCTCACCCTTTAATAATGAAGACGAAAAAGAATACAGTTTTTAGAGAGATATGCTAGGATGATACTTTGAAATATTTTAAAGGAATCTAACTATTGAAAGTAGTGATAAATTAATATATAATTGATAATGCAAGAAGAAATAATATGATAAAAATAAAAATAATATCAATGGTGTTTATTTGAATTTTATATTTAAATTTTTTATGATTCAAAAAGTTTTGATGTGTTTAGATCTATATTTATGGGATCTATTGAAGATAATGTTTGAAAGGTTAGGATTCAACGTATCAAGCGGATCGTTGGCAAAATCGGATGGGTGATAAAATTCAAGACCTCGCTCTTACGGAACTTTGTTCACTGTTGTATTTAAGTTATAGAGAGATTTATGTATTAGAGTTATTTTTCTATTAATTATTTTTGACTTGTATCCTTAGTTGCTTCTTAATTTTTTTGGATTTAATTTTGAAAGATCATATGGTTAAATTTTATTATATGACATTTATCAACTTGTCATTTTTCATATATCTAATTCCTAGCTGGGAAGAAAAATATATATTTCACATTATAAATAATTAATTGATTTTCAATAGTTTATTCATATTACCTAATTACATATGAGAGAGATTTCATATTCAAAAAATTTGAAAATTGAAATCGGGCTGAATTTTAAATTTGATGCCTTGGCTTATTAATTAAATTAGACTTGGTAACTAAATTTTCTGTTTCACTCTAATTAATAAATTATTGCAGATGACACTCTGCTATTTTTTCCTTTTTACTTGGATATGATAAGTAATCTTTTAAGAATGCTTCCTTGTTTCGAGATTGTTTCCGGATTGAAAATCAATTTTCATTATTGGCCTAAAAGTGAGGAAATTCAAGCTGTTGCTCGATAAATTGTTAAGTAGACTTAATCCACCACGTCATCCGTGGACTAAACCTATTATATTATGACACGTCATTAAAATAATAATATTACTATTTAAAAGTGTAAAAAGGTAATAAATAAAATTACGATAGTGCCACTATTTTAGTGACGGGTCATAATGTGATAAGTTAGTTCACAGATGACGTGGTGGACCGAGTCTGCCTAAGAATCTCTCCCGTTGCTCATATTCTAAATTATAAAAATGAGAGTCATTTCATTTTTACCTCGGTATGTCTTTGTGTAATAAGATTCTGAATCTGAGTTTGTGCCGTCTCCTTTAAACTAATTTCAATAATCACATATCTTGTGTTGGCCGTATGATTATGATTGGATCTATCCTTTCAAATATGCATGTTTACTCTATGTGTAATTTTGCAATTCCTCAATCTGCTATAAATGCTTTTGAGAATAGTATCCGTCACTTCCTGTGGTTTGGTTCAAGTGTAGGCTGAGGGATTTGCAAAGTATCCTGAGACACGGTTTGTCAACCATATGACAGCTGGTGGTTTGATATTTCGTCAATTCATTTAAAGAAAATCAAAATTTGATGCTTAAATGGATTTGAGAAATTTTAACTTGTGACAAAGCTTCATTGTGATTCTTGGTGGTTAAAAATAGTTCGCTCAATTTCAAAAAATGCGGGATATTTATCAGTTTTGTGGCGTAACGTTCATAAGTTGTGTGTTGTCGATAATGATATTTGAACATTGTTTAATTCTTGGTTCACTTTAAAGTTGGCAATGGATCTAATATTCTTATTTGGAAAGACCCATGTATGTTGAATCAAGTTTAGGCTTTCGAAATATCTCACTCTTCTTTATTCAACCTTTTTTTCAATCAAGACGGCAAGCTTAGTTCAGTTATGAAAAAAAAAACTGGTCGGTTTTCTAATTTCAGTTGGAGGAGAAGACTTAGAGTGGGTGAACGAGAACTATATCGTGACTTGTGCAGCAAAATAGCCCTATGGGATCGCGTCGAGCATTAATTTCACGTAGAACAACCTTATCAAAATTTCCTATAACAGTACAGTTGCGGCCCCTGCAAATGTGTTCTATAATGGGCCTGAAGGCCAAAGCACCTCCGAGAATTCTCTTCTTTGTTTGACTTCTTCACATGGATCGTATAGCTTCGAAATCTTATTTCATCACTGTATTATTAATGAGAATGCTATTTTTTGTCTGAATTGTTTGGTTGAGATTGAACCGGGAATTCACATTATCATCCATTGCTCTTTTCCTTGTGTTTTTTGTGCCATTTTTTAAGTAGATTGAAGGTTATCAGAAAACAAACCGAGCAACTATATTGATTGAAGTTTGTGATTACAAAACTTAAAAACTAATACAAACCTATTCAGCTGTATTTATAGTAGAAAAACTAATAACTATTTCTAACTCTATTCACACACATATAGCATGTTTACCCAGTTGTAATCCAGCTGTCATACAGCTGTAATCCAACTATTATCTAGTTGGAAGTGACAAGTAATCAGAGCAGCAACAAGGCAGCTACAAGAGCAGCACAAGAGCAGCAGAGATGGAGGCATCAAACCATCACAGTGCAGGCATCATCTTTGATCTTTGTTAGCCCCCCTCAAGCTGGACAAATGCCACTTATGTGCAGCTTGAAATGATATATGTTGAAAGTATAATGCCTTGACTGTAGATCTATAGATAGCAGTGGAACTTGCAGCAGTAGAAATACAACATAAGAGCAGCAATTTCAGAAGTTTTAAAGCAGTTTTGCAGCATTTCTGCAGCGGCAGCCTTGCAACACTTTCAGCAGCGGTATGCAACAATTTCACAACATTTTTGAACCATCATAAGGAGCAGCAACATCAATATGGTGAAGCAGACCTCTCCACACAGTGCAGACATCATCAATTACATCTCCAACAAAAATAGCACACCACCAAAGATCATATACAGTTTCGTTCTATAGAAGTTGACTTTTTGTTGAGGAATTTTGTCAAACATATAATGAGCTTACTGGAAATAAAACCATTTGTCTCCGCAAATGAACAATCTCAAACTAACAACTGAATTACCTCAAACCATCAAATGCCGAAATCTGAAATTATTGATATCAGAAAATCCAAAAACAATTTTGACAAAGAATACACTCATTACTTAACTAATAATTTGCTTCTTCAATAAGAAGAGGAATCAAAGAATTTGACTAAATTTTGAACTGATTTGAGAAAGTCGACAAATCATCGATAACAATTAATAGAGAATGATAGAAATTGATCGATAACTAAACAAATTAAACATTGAATGAAAACGAAATTAATAGATGGAACCTGGAATAGAAATTGAGATCATCGATAGCAATGATTCATAAGAGAAAAAGATCGATAATGGGAATCTGAGATTAACTGAAACATAAAATATATTTGAACAAAGAATATGAGATTGAAGCTGATAGTCGCGATAATAAATCGCAACTTATCAAGACTGATAAAAAAGAACCTGAAATTGAAGCTTTGAATCTGAAAATCATTGATAGCAATGATCAGAACCTGAAATCGAACTTCGAGTCATCGATAGCGATGCTCGCAAACTGAAATTCAATCCGGACCGTTGGGACTGGAAATCCAGTTCGGTACAACGGAGAAGAAACTCAAATTTGAAATGCGGCGGCAACTCCGGCGGCAATGCCTAATCCCGGGCTCGGACCCGCTCTGATACCATATCAGAAAACAAACAGAGCAACTATATTGATTGAAGTTTGTGATTACAAAACTTAAAAACTAATACAAACCTATTCAGCTGTATTTATAGTAGAAAAACTAATAACTATTTCTAACTCTGTTCACACACATATAGCATGTTTATCCAGCTGTTATACATCTGTAATCCAGCTATTATCCAGTTGGCAGTGACAAGTAATCAGAGCAACAACAAGGCGGCTATAAGAGCAGCAGAGATGGAGGCATCAAACCATCACAGTGCATGCATCATCTTTGATCTCTGTTAAAGGTTTCCGTTTGGTCTTTTCCGCTTGATTTACAATGATTTTATTTTTAATGTATGAAAATTCAAAGTTCATGGATCTTTGAGAAACAATTTGATGTTTTAGTGTTTAGGAGGTTTAGAAAGCTCGGAGCAAAAAAGTTGTATAGCAGCAAGACAACATACTACTCGGATTTAGTTTTTATTTCTATTCATAAGAGTGTTATTCATTACAAATATCACATTTTGTCTATGATGATAATGATGTTATAGGAGTTTTTTTTAGGCAGAAGGTACAAAAAAACCATCGAATTTTTTTCGTGGTACAAATAGCCTATTGTACTAAAAAAAAGTACATATAACCACCTGAACTCGATTTTTTTGGTACAAATAACCCACTGCCGTAAATAAAATCTTAACTCCGTTAAGTTTATAAGTATGAGGTACAAAATAACCATCATACTTTTTAAAACGGACAAATATAACCCTATAAAACATTAAACCTTATATTTAATTTTTTAGATAATTATATTATTACCTTAATAAAGGTATATATTCATTATAATTTTAGAAAATACCATATAAATTATATATATAATATTTGAAATAAAAAAAATTTCATTCACTAATGTCTTATATATATTAATAATTTTTACACATTCTTAAAATACCTATTTATATACTAATATATTATAAATGTATAATAATATTAAATTCTAAAAATATAATATATATATATATATATATATATATATATATTATATTTTATATTTGTATTTTAAAAAATATGTAAACTTTATAATTTATATTTAACATTGATTGAAAAATATTTTTATGCATACACGCACGCGCGCACACATGGAAGTATAAGTACTAAATTTTAAAAATTATAATATGAGATGTTTATTAAAAAAAACTAATCATATGTAAATTTTAAAATATATTTATATTTGTACTAAAATATTTCTAAATTTAAATTTAAATATAATTATCATTATATATATTAACATACTAGTTATATGTAAATTTAATATTATATAGTATTTCTTTATAATTGAGGGAGGATGAGCGTTTGTGAAAAGAATTGAATCCACGATCTTGACAGTTTTGTTGTCAAATGCTTATACCATTTGAGCAACAACTCGTTGGTTATTATATAATATTTTTATTAAAATAGCTGCAGTTTATTATTATTATTATTATTATTATTAGTAGTAGTAGTAGTAATAATAATATTATTATATATTTATAATATTTCAGTATATATATATATATATATATATATATATATATATATATATATATATAGATATTTTAAAGAATGTATAAGAATTAATAATTTCTATATGTTATTATTGATTGAAAAATAATTTTATGTTTCAAATGCTATGTATGTAATTTACATGGTATTTTATAAAATTATAATGAATATATACCTTTATTAAGGTAATTATATAATTGTCTAAAAAATAAATATAAGGTTTAATGTTTTATAGGGTTATATTTGTCCGTTTTAAAAAGTATGATGGTTTTTTTGTACCTCGTATTTATAAACTTAACGGAGTTAAAATTTTGTTAACGGCAGTGGGTTATTTGTACCAAAAAATCGAGTTCAGGTGGTTATATGTACTTTTTTAGTACAATGGGCTATTTGTACCAACTGAAAAAACTCGATGGTTTTTTTGTATCTTTTGCTTTTTTTTTATAGAATTTAATATTTCTTTGGTTTCCCGGCTTTATAACTTCTTGGTTTTTACCTTCCACACCTTGTAGATGTAATAATCTACTTATCGTTTACCATATAACAAATTATCAAAGGTAATATATATATATCACCAAAGCTTGCCGTCAATCCGTAAAATAACCTCTTAATTCTTTCTTAGGGAAATATAGTCTCTCATCTACTTTTTTTTACGATAAAAAAAATGGACGTTTTCTATAAAATAAGGTTTACTACAATGTAAATAAATTGTTTTTCTTAAAATAAAGTTTAATATAATGTATATAATTTTTTTTTCAAGTAGTGCAATAATGGAAGCAAGTATCACATCTTGTTCTAACTTGTGAATCCCACTCAAATAACCAAATTGACAATAATTATTTTAGGCAGACCAATTGACGAAATGTACATAATAAAACAATAAATACTTTTTGGAAAAAGAAATGCTATATAGTCACATTGAAAAGTAAAGACCAATAAATTATGAAGCCAGCCGACTTGTCATTTTGAATTGGCAAAGGCATATTTCAACTTGGGTCCTATAAATGGGTCCTTGATTTTAACTTGTCTATTAAAAATTTTGAGGTCAGAATTTGATTGAGTACAACTCATGCCCAATATTATGTTGAATAAGCAAATTGTAGAACAAGATCTAGCTTAGGTGGATCTTCTTTTTTAAATACGGTATGAGATGAAAGTTTATGAATCTGAAACTCCCAATTTAAATATTTTTTTTTCCATTTTAAGAGGTAGAGATGTTGAGTTTATTCAAGCGAGTGATTTTTTATAATAATTAAAGTCACTACTTTACGATGTGTTCCGCCAAATAAAAGTGTGTTTTGCCTTATTATTGATTATGACTTTAATGTTAAAAAGAAGGCATAACTCATCCTTAGTTTTCTGTATTTTTTGTTTGTTTGTTTGGTCCTTGATCTATTTTTTTTAGTTGGTCTCTATACTTTTCACTTTTTATTTACGGAGTTTTTATATTTATGTTTTTGTTTAATTAGTCATTTTTTTTTTGATAATTTGAGGAGAGGGAGCGCTTGCAGAAGAAATCGAACCCACGACCTAACAGTTTGAACTATAGCACATTGGTTAATTAGTCATTTTTAAAGTTCCATTTTTTATTTTACTTCATCCCTAATCTACCATTTAAAGATTAAAACACTGGAAAATTTAATTGCAGAGGGATCAAGTAAATAAAAAATGAAAATTATAAGAACTAATTAAAAAAGCAAAGTAGACTAGGGATCGTGTAAACAAAAAATAAAAAGTACATGAATTTGGGAATAGGTTAAGCCCGAAAAGAATTCATACATACACATAAACTATGGTTGTGAAATTATGATTTTTTTTAAATGCATACGAAAATTCCTTTTTAACTTATCAGTAAAATACTAAAAATGCATTTTAAATTGAATAATTGATGATATTAGAGAAATTATTGTTGATATTTTAAATTGAAATAAAATTATTACGATTAAAAAATTTGATTGTATATATTCTAAAAAGGTGAAAAGATATAATTCTTTTTTGGATGACTACATCTTTATTTTTTCCATATAATGATTTTGCTTTTGTATAAAGCAATAACAAGAATACAAAAATGACTTTGGATTTAGTAGTTCCCTTTTTTCAATCTTATTATCTCGATGTGAGTTTCAAACAAACATTTTTACTTTTCAAATATTTGCAAGCATGCATGAGATTTTATCAAATCTTATGCATGATGAATGAAAATATTTTATGGCCAACGCAAGTAGTTCTAAAATAGGCAATAAAATCAAAACCAAAATCAAATATTAGTAATATATACTAATGATATACTATATAGTTATTTTCCAACCACAAAGTAGCACTTAGATGAGTCCAAATGGAGCCAATTTGTTTGAACTTTAAGTCACACCATTTTGGCATTTTGTTGCCTTGGACAGGCTTTATCATTATTAGTCTTTTGAGTGAAAAGCAAGCTCTAGGGTTAGTCCATACCTTACAACACAAATTTGACAAATTCAATCCAAAAATAATTAGCAAAGACTACAAGGATATGGGGCTTACATGGAGTTAGATAGATCATCATGATTGTCTTTTTTGGATTTCTTGATGAATTCTTATAATTAGGAGTACAAAAATCTAACTAAATTAAGTTCAGTTTAGCTTAAAAATATATCAATTGAATCAAACTGAACTGGATAATTTAGTTGAATTTAGTTTGAGCTAATTTCAACTTTTGTAAATATGTGTTGATTTGCTTTTAAAAACAGTTAAATTTCAATTTGATTTTAATGTACACTTCTTGTTATAACAGAATGTAAAGACAACTCCAAAAAACAAGCATGAATTTCATTTAGATTAGAACTAGAATATGCTTGAAGAGGGATAATTTTCACAAATTGTATATGAATTATTAGTTTTTTTCCCTCAAATCCGTCTTAAAATTTTAATCTATATTCTAACTGTCTTTAATTTTATATTTACTAACTTAAATATATTTTTACTCATTTTTCATTTTTATTGAACATGACGTGTCAATTGGAGTTCTATACGAACACCTAAAACTGTCACATGACGTCGCCTGATAGAAATAAAAAAATTAGGCATTTATATAGGACTAACTTAATGTCATAAAATTAACTAAAATGGCGAATATATATCGACATCAACACAAATTATCAAATAAAAAAATAAAATAAAATAAAAATTCAAAATTGTTGAAAAAAAGGCAAAAGGTCTGAAAAACTACCCACCTTTCAATAGCACCTTCACCTTATAATTTTTTCAATAACACCCTATTTCGTAATTTTCGATTTCAATAGCACCCTAATTTTTTTTTTTAAAAAGATAATTTTATAATTATAAGAATTAAACTTTTTAAAACAATTAAATTTAAGGGTCATTTTATACTTTTTTTACTTGGACAATTTCAAATAAGTCCCTTAATTTAAAAACCTTTCAAATAAATCCAATAAATAAATAAATATATATTAATAATTTAATTTAAAATTTAAAAAAACTGAACCCGCTCTGGAGGAAGACGAGCAGCTCGTCTCATGGAAGAACAGAGCTGCTGGTCTTCCATGGAGGAAGACCAGCGAGCTACTGGTCTTCCCAGCGGCTGTTGGTCTTCCTCCATGGAAGACCAGCAGCTCGTCTCCGGATTCGGCTACGAGTCTAATTTCATTAAATATTTATTCATATTTTTTTTATCTTGTGAAGAAGAGGGCGTTTATGTATGATTTAAAATATTGTAGAATATTTAGAACTTATGATATATATGAAGGATTTTTTTTTTATATTAATCAAATGAAAAAAGTTCAATTTAATGCTTTAGGGTGCTATTGAATCCGAAAAATACGAAATAGGGTGCTATTGAAAAAATTATAAGGTCTGGCTGCTATTGAAAAAAAATAAAAGATGGATAGTTTTTCAGCCCTTTTGCCAAAAAAAACGATGTCTCATAGACGGATAGTATAAATTATCCTTTGGATGGAGGCTCTACAACTTCTTAATATTTATTTCAGTTCATAATACTTGTTACTTATCTTTTCTAACACATAATTAAGAAACGAATAATTAAATTTGAATTTGTAAGCATTTTTATGAAATTAACTCCTGCTTAAAGCATATTAACATTTGTAATTATTATTTTCTGTTTATGTTTTAATATTTTTCAATGATTCAGTAAGGGGTAAATATAAAAAATAATAATAACATGTCATCTGGGTATTATAAGACAACTATAGATTGATTTTACAAATTGATAAGTATTATGAATCAGAAAGAACAATTTATTGAATGGATATTGTTTTAAAAGCTAGTTAGAAATTGAGGATTAGATTTTTTTTCCATCTACTTTTGATTCATATTTGATTCATAAAATCAATCAGAAATCAAACTTAGTAAAATTATAGTATTTTATATATTATACTCTCTCCGTCCCACTCTAATCGACAAAATAACTAAATTATAATAACCAATACAAACTAATAAATGACATAAAGAATTATTTGTATACCCTTCTATTGATAATAAAGCTAATTAATGCTATTATTATATTAATCAAATTTTCATTAAATATTTACCATTTTTCTATAAAAGACATGATTTTAAATGAGGGTAAAAATGGAAAACTAAAGGAAAAAATTATAGTTATGTTAGTTTTGTCAATTAGAATGGGACATCAAAAATTTCATATTTTGTCAATTAGAGTGGGACGAAGGGAGTATTTAATTGGTTGCATTGATAAATTTATTTATGAAATCAGTCTAATAAAAATAAATCAGATTAATTATATCACTCCACATCTTCAATTGCAGCTGTACCTAAGACTCATTAGCTAGGCCAGTTTGAGGGCATATAATGCTATTTTCTTTTACTAGCAGACACCATTACCAAAAACAATCGAATTTTAATACCCTAATGATGTTCTTAGAGAGCTTATCTTAAATCCAAAAATATAATTTGGTGTTGTGTTTTCCTATAACAGTGAATGCTATCCAGCACATTTTGTGTATTAATTTATCAATTACACCTACCAACTTGATGTTTGCATATTTATATATTTCATCAACTACTATTTGTAATGTCCACTCGCAGCATATTCGATATAAACTACTAGTATCATCTCCCCAGGTTTAGCCTAGTAGGAGATGTATTATGATTCACCATAAAAACTACTCCCTCCGTCGCAATAGAGTTGTCCAATTTGAGAAAAAATGTTATCCAAAAATTCTTGTCCACTTTTATAAGATAACTAACTTTTACACTCGATTTTACTATTATACCCCTATTTAAAATGCACTAATGAGTAAATTGAAAGTAAATTGCAAGTGGACCCTATATTAAATAGGGGTATAATAAAAAAATTAAGGAAAATTTTATAAAACCCATAAATAACAATTGCTTTTCTTAAACTGTGTGATAAAGACAAAGTGGACAACTCTATTGGGACGGGGGGAGTATTAATTTTAATTTCTCCCTCTTATTTTAATAAAAAGATAATCCACTTTATATTCATTTATCAATTATTTATGTTTTATGCGTATTAACGGGTGTTACAGATAATAAAATTAGAGGTATTAACAAAATAAATACAAACGTTTCAACTTTATAGCGATTTAATCTCAATATTCAAAACGTTACAAAACAAATCATTACCTTTTCCATTTTTATATTTTGTTGCCCAAATTTATTTTCCGGCAATTTTGCCATCTTTTTTTAGGATAAATATGTATTAAAATTAATTATATAAATAAAATGAATTAATTTGTAGAGAAATATTATAATTAATTTTTTTTAATTAAGTAGTATCTTTACTATACAATACTAAATGATGTTACTTATGATGTGTTAATAATTTAGTGTTTATAATGTGAGTTAAAGAAACTTTAAGTAGTGGAATACAAGGAGTATTTAATAATTTACGAATATTTAAAATCATAAAATTTTAGAGTTTGATTAAAAACTTTTATTTATTTTATTCAAGTATTTTAAAATAAAATAAAATATATTTATTCGCATTTTAAATTCAATAACCCTTCTAGGAATATATTTGATTATTTGAGAATGAAAATTGGAGATATATGCCCTACTCAAAATCATGGCTTGATTTAACTAGTCATATTCAATTATTTCACTCATGAATGTTAAATTTACTTTGGATATGATTACAATTGTTGTTCAGCTTTTTATAGCTTGCTGACATTGGAGTAAGTTAGAATAAAGAAATAATAGTTATCACATTCCAATTTTAGTGTGTCAAATAAGGTTCCCATAATTTTAACAAAATAGCCAAAATGTACTAAGAAAATTTTACATTATGATTATCAAAATCAGCCAAGAGTACCCTTTGGACATTGTTGCACCAACAAGGCAATTTCAAAGGGACCTATAATTCAATTAAAGTGGGAAAACATAAATTTTGGTACCAGCATTAATTGTATATGTGTATCTTACCATATAAATTCAGTGGCGGATAGAATTTATTTTCTCCAACTCGGGTTTAATTTTTCGACAGTCCAAACTTAATCTCATTCTAATCCTAAATTCACTACGAACTCTACTTCTATTTTTTTTTTCAGGCTGAAATTTATCATTAACCTAACGGTAGTTCCGTCTTTGCACATAATGACATAATGCTTTACTCTTGCGATTAATGTATGTCATGATCTTACTTTAAGGTTGTACACGGATTATAAAAATCTCCAAGTTCGAATTGTATATCGAAGTTAAGTATATAGAATTAATATATATTTATTGATCACTGATTTTTTTTTCTCATATTGAATCATACACTTATTTTTATTTGGTATGATATAGATTGAAAATAGAAATATAGATTGATAACCATACTAACCAAATCAAGCCGTAAAATAAAATTAAAACTAAAATCGAATTATATACATATTATTCATAAGTTGTATTTTAACAAATATTACAACTTACAAGTGTTGCTCTTAAGCTTTGTCTTTTGCATTCTATAAATGGTTGATACTTGTGCAAAAATCATCCACAAATTTCAAGGTTTACAAAAAAGACAGTAATTTTGACGGTTGGTGAGGCAATGTTTTGAGTATTTTTGACGGATGTTTTAGTTGCTAATAAACATAAACAACATAAATTAACAAAAGAATTAATATTTGATGCATTCGGAAGCTGTTAGTTTGTGATTGTTGAATTCAAGGTTATTGTCAAAAAAATATTTTTATTTGTTTATCTTTTTAAGCACAATCGATAAAATGTGTTAATAATTACTCATGACATCTCATCTAGGGTTTCCTATCACAAAACTCTAAATTTTTTCTAAAATTTGCTAATTGGGCCGGTAAACCCTTTTTGCCCCAAAAGTAACCAAAATACTTTTAAAATCTATTAAAAAAATCAATCCAATCCGATCAAATTTAAAATCATCCATCCAACCAAATAAAACATAAATCATCCATCCAAAAAAATCAAACATAAACCTTTATTTCACTCAACTAAATCAAACCATCAAATCGGAAACCGCCACCTTTTTCAGCCACCACCAACTCATCCATAATAATGCGGTTGCCAGAGTTCAACACATGACAAAAATGATCATGAGCTTCATATAGGCCGGACTTTTGCTTCTTCAGAGCCTTATTTGGAGAAACATTTGGGCTTGAATTATAGTCCAGTATACTCAAAACTTTGGGCTGGCATATGTCACAACTAATGATATTTAGACTTTTCTCAAAAATACCTTGTTTTTTAATTTTTTAATACCCCTTTTTTGATAGTTTATTAATAGATTATTGGTAATCTAACTCATTAATAGATTAGAGATAAAAGGACAATTTTTTCAAATTTGTAAAAAATGAGATATAGAGAGTAATTTTCCCATGAAATTTGCGGCCTACATACAATATTTCGGATCCAACTCAATATTACATAGGATGTGTGCGAACGTTTGGACAAACTATTTTTTAAAAATTATAGTTAAATTGTTTTAAATCAATTTTTTAAAGAGTAATGTTTGTACCGCTTGACGTGGCAGTTAAAAAGTGGATTGATTAAATTTTATTTTTTGAGATATACATTTTTGGTAGGAAATTAGACAAATGAAAAGCTTGCCACATAAGGTATGTTAAAAGAGTTGGTTAAATAGGTGGATTATAAAGCATTTTATTTTTTAAAATTGTTTATTTCTATATATACGCTCTATATATAATTGGAATTTTTAAATACTATTTAGCATAAAAAGTTGTACAAGAAATTTGTAATATAAATTAATGTTATAAAAAGAGAAATAAATTTGCATTGTTTTTATGTGTGATTATTGAGAATAAATTTTATAATAAAAGACATCAATTCAGCCAAACATAATAAAATATTAAAATGTCATATGTGATTCATAAAAAACTTAATTCTAACACAAAAAATATATAAAAATAAAAAATATAAAAAATATATATCTTTAATATCAATATTTTAAGCCACGCTACAATATTAGAATAAATTTATATTACTTCATAAATTATAATGTTTTTAACATTTTTATATTAATATTTTAGGATTAATCTATTTTATAATCCCTCAACTTTACGAGTTTTGTTTATCTGGTCCCTAAACTTTTATTTGGGCTTATCTGATCTTTTAATTTTATGTTTTTTTATTTATCTGATTTATAAATTTTCATTTGAATTTATCTAGTCTCTTAATTTTACATTATTTTTTATCTGATCTCTCAATTTTGTGTTTTTTTATTATCCGGTCCTTTAATTTTACAATTTTGAGGACTTGAGAAAGCAAAAAAATTAAAATTTAAGGATATGTAAAACCAAATGGAAGTTTAGAAATCAGATAAATAAAAAATATAAAATTAAAAATCGAAATAACACCAAATAAAAATTTAGAGACTAAATAAACAAAACTTCATAAAATTAAAGGACTTCAAATTGGCTAATCCAATATTTAAAGCCAATTTTGGGTTTTGTATTTGTTTCATACTTCATCACTGCATATGTATGCATATTGTACTGTAGTTCCCTTAATCAATCATTTAAGTTATTGTTGGTCATTTACAAATTTAATTTTATCACTACAATAATCATATTTTACACTTCCTTTTGCCAACATCTATAAATTCAGATCAAACCCACAAAAATTACAATAAGTTAGAGAAGAAAAACATAAATGGGTTGGAGAGGATTTTTGGGTATTGAATATGGGATTATACAGGCACCATTAGGACCCGATATTTCCTCGCCGGAGCTTGTTGCTGCTGTTTCTAACGCCGGCGGACTTGGGTTTCTCAGAGCTCCCGATTGGGTATTTTCTCTTCTGCTTATTTTTTTTAGTCACTTAACTTAAATTTTTTTGGTTATTAAATATTTTTTTCTGCCTAAAATGCTTAGATGACATTTGGAATTTATTTATTTTTTCCTGAAAATTGTACTCCAATTTAGTCTAAAAATGCATTTCCAAACAAATATTAAGCATGTTTGATAATTTTTAACGTGCAATTAATAAAATTCAGCTGTCTCATATCAAATTTTAGACATTTTTGGCCGAAAAAACTAAAATGAAAGTTGAGTAATTTAAAAGAAAAAAATAAAATTTAATAACTAATATGAAAAAATTTAGCCAATATCCGGATTAATTACCCTGCTTATTTCACTAATTCTTTGAATATTCAATCATAAAGCTCAGATCTTTTGTATATTTTTGGTTTATTTTTTTGTAATAGGAGTCACCTGATTATCTAAGGGGATTGATAAGAAAAACAAGAACCTTAACTGATAAACCCTTTGGAGTTGGTATTATTCTGGCATTTCCTCATGAGCAGAATTTAAAAGCTGTATTAGATGAAAAAGTTGCATTTTTGCAAGTTTATTGGGGTGATTGTTCGGAGGAGCTTGTTTTTCAGGCTCATCAGGCTGGTGTCAAGGTTGTTCCTCAAGTAAGTAGCATGAACACTTCATTCCATCAACGTTTTTCGTTTCGGAAACGTGTCGGAAACTTATTTTAACATAAAAGTAAATTCAAAATAACACTGTTTCGCCGCGTTTGTATCCTTTTTTTCCGTATTTGTGTCTGTGCTACATAGTGCGTAAATGAATGTTGTTATGATATGATGTGGTCCGCGTAGTTGTTGTGGTGTTACGGATAATATAAACTGTTGCTGGATTAAATTTTTGGGTCGAATGATTATTTAACAGTATTGAATTACAGATTCTTGGGGTGGTTACATTCAGAAATTGGATGTTCAACATTGTTATTGAATGCTATATGTTGCACGGAAACGGGAAAACTGAAACTATAAATGGGGAGACAATATTTATTCAATAGGTTTTAAATATAAAGTTATGGAGTTTTAGAAGTATTTCCAGAAACGGAAATGAAACATAGAAACATAGGACTCGTGAAGTTTCCGTACAACATAGATTGAAGAACCCAATAGCCAATAGGTGTGAATTTGTTAATGCGGCGAGATTCAAAAACTGGATGTTAATAGAACTGCTGTTGGAGTCTAATACAGTATCAACTTTTGTGTCAACAGTTTTGAATTAAACGTTCAATTGTGGCTAGATTAATTGGATGTTGAACATTGTTATTAAAGCCTATGTTGAAACAGTAAATGGAGTGGGGCATTTTTCCAATAAATGATAAATTTAAAGTTTCGGAGTCTTAGAAGCATTTTCAAATACGAAAGTGAAATGCCAAAAGCATAGAACTTGCCAAGGTTCTGTGCAAAATATATTAAAGGTCCTAGATAGCCAAATGGTGTGAATTTGTTAATGTGGCTAACAAATTTAGTTATGTGTTTTTATCAAAGATTGGGAGTATCGAAGATGCGAAAAAGGCAATCAGCGTTGGTGTGGATGCAATCATTGTCCAAGGACGTGAAGCTGGGGGCCATGTAATTGGTCAGGTATGTAACCTCGCGTGTCGCATCTGCAGATTTATTTTAGCCTCTATAACTTCAATTATCGCTCTATGGACTTAAAACGAGTTTTCTACTTGCAATTTATGCTTTTCATGTGACAATAAACTATCTTCAGGAGGGCCTAATTTCATTGTTGCCAAGAGTAATAGATCTTGTTGGTGATCGTGATATCCCTGTAATTGCAGCAGGCGGTATCGTAGATGCGCGTGGCTATGTTGCTGCTCTGGCCCTCGGTGCTAAAGGTGTCTGCCTGGGAACTAGGTATGAAGCAACAATATTTTCTTAGATAAGAAAAACATTTGTCTTCTAGATTCTAAAAAGTACATAGCACGAAAATGGAAACAGTGAAACGGGAAATGGAAAAAAGATAGTTTCATAGGATACATTATATATATATATATATTATAGTTTTGGAGTTTTAGAAGCATTTCGGAAACTGGAACGCTACTTTGAAACATAGAACTTTGAAACATAGAACTTTGAAACATAGAACTCAATAAGTTTATGTGCATCATAGCTGAGAAACTTGGCTTGCTGATCTGCCAACAATGAAAAATTTACCTGACATACTAAAAACTACAGAATTTATTTTCTGTAAATTGTGATAGAGATGAACTATTTTTTCGTTTAATTGAGTCTCAAAAATCAATTGCTCAGTCTCCATATCAAAACAATATGTATAGGTTTCTTGCGACCGAGGAAAGCTATGCTCATCCGATTTACAAGAGGAAGTTGATTGAGCTACACAATACGGAGTATACAAATGTGTTTGGTCGCGCTAGATGGCCTAATGCGCCTCAACGTGCTCTAGTAACTCCATTCCTTAACGATTGGAAACATCTTCCAGCCCATGAAAATGAGGCTAACCAACCTATTATTGGCCGATCTGTGATACACGGGCAGGTGATGATCACTTTCTGTAGTTTCATAAGTTCAAAAGAGGCAAAAGACATTAGGTGTTGTAAATATATTTGTCGGAGACGGAATTGTGAATTTCTTTTCTTATTTTCGCGCAGGAGAAAGAGATTCGTCGATTTGCAGGTACAGTTCCGAATGTAACTACTACCGGTGACATAGAAACCATGGCAATGTATGCTGGTCAAGGAGTCGGACTCATAGATGAAATTCTACCTGCCGGTGAAGTAGTTAAAAGGCTAGTTGAAGGAGCTCAACGACTGATCAAGCAAGAGTTCAGCTAGCCAATTAGCTTGTTTCATGATTTTGCAAATTATTCAGAGTTTGAAATCTTATCATAATAAAGGAAGTGCACAAAAAATGTTTCAAGTACATAACAGCCTTGTTGGTACTTTACTGATTTAATTACTTGTAAATGAGCTTGGTTGCGTATATGTTGCACGTAAATTCAATACATATGAAATAAAAACATGTAAATAAATAAAAATATAAATACTAAAAATTAGATAAAAATAAATATTAAATATTTTTTTATAAAAGTATATTATCAAATAAATATATTATTAAATATTTGTAATAATTAATAAAATAAAATAATTGGAGGTAATTGATTTTTTTTTAAGTTTATAAGTGGGTTATTATTTAAAAAATGTGAATTGGAGACTTGATTTGAAAGAATAAATTAAAGTAATTCTCATTTAAGGACAAAACGATAAGACATAAAAAAATAGGAAAAGAAAAATAATTATATAAAAAAAGACCATCTAAAACGTTCGTACTTCATTTTTAAACATGTGTAATTTTTTTGTTTGAGAAAAAAACATGTGTAAGTTGGTAAGGCGTTTTTAGTCTTAAATGAAGTTGTGCTTTTAAATTATATATATATATATATATGTATATATGTAGACGGTTAAAATTTAAAAGTTAGAATTTGTCTCCTATAAAGGACCTACTCAACTCGAATGAGAATTAATCTGAATGTGAAAAATTTAAATTATCGTTTTATAATTAAGATTCATTCAAGACACCTCATATACCATTTATAAAAGAGAGTTTTTCAAAAATACCCATACTGTGTGTAAATAATTTGAAAAATACGTTTGACCAGTCTGAGTTGAAAAATACGTTTGACTTTTAAAAGGTTTTAAAAATACGGTTTTTATTTTCAAAACATTTGGTAGGCTTACTAACAGTTTACTAACAATTTTCTAATAAAAAATTTACTATCAGTTCACTAACGGTTTATTAGTAGTTTACTATTAAATTTATAAATTTATTTTTGAATTACAAAATGAAAATAAAATATTAATTAATTTACTATCGGCTTACAAATAATTTTTCACTATTAGTTTACTAACGGTTCACTAATAATTTACTAACAGTTTAATTAATTTATTTTTAATTTATTAACAGTTCACTAACGTTTTTATAAAAAATTTAAACCCATAGAGTATTATTCATAATAAACCATGCCTTTAATTTAACAATGAATTTAAAAGAGCCAAATTGCCTAGTATATGGATATTTTAATAAAAAAACTAAACAGAAGGAAAGAGAATTTATCTCTGGTTCTATTTTTTCATTAATGGCTTCGCTAAAATAAACTTATAATTTTTTTAGTAAACTACTAATAAACCGTTAGTGAACTACATACCCACTTCAACTGCTCACTGACTCCCAAAATTACCAACTACCAATTTTAATCAAAAATCCAGCACTGATTTCATCAGATCCACCGCTGCCAGCAAACACCGCAAACCCATCAATTCTAACAAATCCACAAATTCTGGGAAACCCTCAACTGCCACAACCATCGATCAACAACCCATTAATCGACGATTGTTCCATTTTCATAAGATTGAGCTGTTATTGCAGATTTAGACACCCATCACCGCCGCCATCGCCGACAACCTATGGATCGGCAACTCATCGCCGTTGTAGTCGCAGCCTTGCAATTTAGAGAGAAAATCAGAGGAAAGAGTGCTATGCGAGGAAGACGAATATCAGAAGATAGAAGAAAAATCACAACTGATAAAGTTTTGGACTTGATTAATTGAAATAGTAATTTTGTTTTGAATATTTTTGTTTCCAATTTTAGAAAGTATTGTTCAACACGGTTATTAAGAACAGTAATTGTCAAATTAAAAAAAGTATTTTTCTATCTTTATGAGACGGAAGAATACTACAATTAATGAGAGTACAATTAACTATTCCAATAATAAATTATTACTTATAATTTGAGATAGAAATATGGGACAAAAAAATATTAAATTAATATAATATTTTTATAAGTTAATTACTATAAAATCACCATTTTTATATTAAATTCCAAAACTATCAGGATCTTCTAAAGTTATTAATTTTGTTTACTTACAATTATATATATCACAGTTTGAAAATATGACAACCTAAAGCTGAGATGTGGCACAATAATCCGTAAGCCTCAAGTAATTGAAGTCGAATGTCTCAAGTAATTAATTGATCATACTGCTAAATTGATTATTCAGCTTGAAAGCTAATTTGAAACTATATGTATGTGAATAAAAATTACAAAACAACAAATTATGCTCTAAATATTAGTATAAATTATGATCAATTAATTGTGGCATATAATTTGTTCACGGCACATCAACTATAAATTCCGGAATTTTTATAAGATGATACAATTAAAAAGGATTAAAAAGTGGTTAGTACAATAATTTGCAGAAACAGACCGTCATAGATTTGCAATTATAAAAATGATAATTTTATATGAGCATATGAGATAGTGGTCCAGTTGGTATTCTCTACATTGCTTTTAGAGAGCAGGAGTTCGACTTTCTCTCCGCCAGCCAGTGTGTTGTTCAGGGCGGAACCAGACATATAGTCTGAAGAGGCATCTGCTCCCTTAATATTTTTTTCATACAAAAACACCTTTTAAGTTTTTTATTTTTTAAAAAATATAATTATTTTTATACCTTTCACCTCTTCAAAAAAAAATTATATTATTATGTCCCTCTATTTTATAAAGGCTTAACTCCATAAAAAAACTCCCACCTTGCATTTTTTTTCATTTATACCCTGATCTTGTAAGAACACCATTTGTACTCAATTTTGAGTTTTTATGTTTCATCTCTACCCAAAAACATTAAATTATACTCTTTTCATTTAAAAAAGAGTTTAAAATAATCCTTCATTTTTAACTTATATACTAATTAGATATTAATGTTATTAATAGTACAAAAATACCATCTTCTTCAAAAAAATTAAAAATAACAATAATTTTTTTCAAAAGTATTTCTGATTTTTTTTTAATTTTTTTAAATTTTTTAAATTTTTTTTTGAAATATTTCTGACAAAAGAATTAAAAATATTTTTTTTTTAATTTTTTATTATTTTATAAAACTAAAAAAATTAATTAATTATTTGGATGTATTTAATTATTTTTTAAGTTTAAGAATTTATTTATATTTTTTAAAATAAAAAAAATATGTTTTAAACTCTTTTCCAAATAAAAAGAGTACAATTTAATGCTTTTGGGTAGGGATGAAATATAAAAACCCAAAAGTGGATACAAATGGTGTTTTTACAAGGTTAGGATATAAACGAATAAAAAGTGTAAGGTGGGGATTTTTTAAGGAATTAAGCCTTTTATAAAAGTTAGTTCCGTCCTTGGAGCTGTTTTTGAAAAATGAATTTCTAGATCAGTTTTAACATAATTATCCTGCTAACCCTGCTAACTATAGTTTAAAAAAATTATATAAAGTTAATTTTACTTTTATTTTATGTATACTTGCAGCCAAACCATAACAAAATTGATCGAGATTGTAAAACAATTTTTTGTCTGAATATCAATTTGAATACTACTTCGTCATCACATGTTGAAGTTACAATTGTGATTTTTCTTGTTATCATTATTACAGCTTCTTCTTGCTTCAAGCTCAAGGCATTCATTTCAAGCTTCAATCTAACTGCAGCTCAGCATAAGCTACTGTGCTCAGCAACACAGATCATAGCTTCTTCCTTCTTAGCAAGCAGCATGTTTTGTGTGTGTGTATTTCCAGCTGTTGACAGCTGGATGACAGCTAGTTCCAGCTCAGCAAGGCAGTTATCAGCTAGGCAGTTATCACATGTGATCATTGTGTAATCTAGAATTAGTTTTCTCTTAGTGCCTATAAATAGAGGTACTTAGGATGTAAAAGCTCTGTTGAGAAAATAATCAATCTAATTCTAGTTTTTGGTTTGTATTAAGTCCTCTGGTTCAGTATTCACAGCATTGCTCATTTATGTGGATGATTTAATCATTGCAAGCAATTGCATACAAGAAGTTCAATCAGTAAAAGCTTATCTACACAATGCTTTTAGCATTAAGGATCTTGGTGTTCTTAAATACTTCCTTGGTCTAGAAGTGGCCAGATCCAGCAAAGGTATTTCTTTATGTCAAAGAAAATACTCTTTAGATTTGCTCAAGGACACAGGATTTATTGAGGCAAAACCTGTTTCTACTCCTATGATTAATTCAAAGAGGCTTAGCAAAGGTGATGGTGAAGCTTTGCCTGATAATTTTCTTTACAGAAAACTCATTGGTAAACTGCTTTATCTCTGTGTTACAAGACCAGATTTGTCTTATGCTGTGCAACAACTGAGTCAATTTCTGGATTGTCCTACAAGTACTCATTTGACAGCAGTGCATAGAGTATTGAGATATGTCAAAGCAGCTCCAGGCAAAGGCCTCTTCTTTTCTTCAGAATCTAACTTGCACTTACAAGCATTTTCTGATTCTGACTGGGCTACTTGTCCAGACACTAGAAGATCCATATCAGGGTACTGTGTTTTTCTTGGTACTTCTCTTGTTTCATGGAGGTCTAAGAAGCAGACAACTGTCTCTCGTTCAAGCTCAGAGGCTGAGTACAGGGCTTTAGCAGCTTTAACTTGTGAATTGCAGTGGATGCAGTATTTGCTGACAGATTTAAGACACAAGACTTCCATGCCTTCTACAATCTATTGTGATAATTTGTCTGCTATTTCATTAGCACACAATCCTGTTCTGCATGAACGTTCCAAACATATAGCTATTGATTGTCATTTGATCAGGGAAAAGATAGCTGCAGGTGTCATCAAGCTTCTTCCAGTTACTACAGACAATCAACTTGCTGATTGTTTGACAAAAGCCCTTCCTCCTTCTTGCTTTAATCACTCAATATCCAAGCTTGGTCTCATAGATCTCTATGATCCAGTTTGAGGGGGGGTATTACAGCTTCTTCTTGCTTCAAGCTCAAGGCATTCATTTCAAGCTTCAATCTAACTGCAGCTCAGCATAAGCTACTGTGCTCAGCAACACAGATCATAGCTTCTTCCTTCTTAGCAAGCAGCATGTTTTGTGTGTGTGTATTTCCAGCTGTTGACAGCTGGATGACAGCTAGTTCCAGCTCAGCAAGGCAGTTATCAGCTAGGCAGTTATCACATGTGATCATTGTGTAATCTAGAATTAGTTTTCTCTTAGTGCCTATAAATAGAGGTACTTAGGATGTAAAAGCTCTGTTGAGAAAATAATCAATCTAATTCTAGTTTCTGGTTTGTATTAATCATCACCACCTCTGACCTCTCCAACATATAGAATAAAAGAATCCAACCAATGGGAGTTGGTCCAAGTGATAAGCGGCTTGTTATCGCTTAAGCAAGATTTTGGGTTCGAGTTCTTCTGAATGCAGAAACTTTTTACTGGCAGACTCACCCACCATGCCAGATGCGCAACGCGGGTCGGATCTGGATTAGTCAGGGCGAAGCTTTAGAAACCGGATGGGCTTACCCAAAAAAAAAAGAATCCACATGAATGATCATGGCAAGAAAAGAAATTGAGAATATTTTTCCTCTCTGTCTGCATAGTCCATTTCTTGTTCTTTTCCATTCAAACTTTTTTTTTCAAAGAATTTTAAATGAATTCTAGATAATCAAATTAAATAAAGTTGAGTTTTATAAATTAATGTGATAAGTGTTTAATATAGTAGGATTAAATTTTACTATGTATTACTTTATTTTTATAATTCTTATTGTCACTTTACTTTTAATTTAGAATTTTATTATGTACCACTCATAAATTTTTCATAATTTGTGTTAAAATAATTTAATTATATCCACACAAAAATAAAAAGACAATGTTTGAACTTAAAAATGATAAACCGGTGGTTTTATCTCTTTAGTCTAGAGAGAGAAAATTATTTATAAAGAGAGAAAGTCATTTTTATCGTTTTTGAGCGCATGAGACGATGATTTACGGCTCTTAGCTAAAAATCATCGTCTCTTAACTCGTTTCTTTCACTGCTTTTCTTATTATAAATTGCTTTGCTTTGGTGGAAATTTGTATGTTTTTATTCGATATGTAGTTTATTTGTATGTATATCCTTGTATTGTTTAATACTTTTCAGCGTTTGTTCAAATTTCAGATTTAAGTTCTTGAAGTTTTAAAATTTTGATAGCATCGTTTGAAAAATATTAGTAATAGAACAAGGGATCAATAGAAATTCAGAAGTTCAATTGGTGTCAGGAAATACTCAACACTTGACATTTTTTCTATTTGTTATCACCTGTAAAATTTATATCTTTAAATTTTTATTATTATTTTGTTTTTTTTTTCGTAGATCGATTATAGAGTATCAATGAATTTTATTTTTTATAATTTTGATTACAATGTACTTTGAAGATTAAGTTCTTAATTTTTTAATCTGCTGTTAAAAAAGAACTTAAAAATAATGATTTCTTTTATAGAAATAGATTGTAAATATAAAATTAATTTTATGATTCAGATTTTATTAGAAAAATAAGATACCATAAAAATTGATATTTTTCGATGCACCATATTAACCAACCATGAACGGTCGCTTTTTTCATTTGCATAAAGACAAATAACAAAAAGTGAGAATCATTATGATTATACACAGATTAGTTGAGGTCACAAATTCGTGCATTTATCCACTATACTATTTTTCACAGAACAATTTTTCATATAAAATTTAGAGCAAGTTGTTTTCAGGTCCTCTATGAAAATTCCAATTCACACTTGTGTCTTTTTTTATTTGAAAATCAATCTGTATTATCTTCGATTTTTATTTCGGTTAACGTTTTAGTTTTCTCTTCATTTTTGGTATAAATTAACCAATCCATTTTGTAGTTATATAATAGTATAACGAACAAAGGGTCAATGCGTCCCCTGAACTTGTGATACGGGGTCATCTAGTCCAATTTATACTTTTTTGAGCAACTAACCCCAAAACTCTTCATTTTTGGGTCAAATAACCCCATAATTTATATTTTTATTTTAAAAAATAGATTTAGGATAATTATATCGCAACAATTAGGGAAGTATCTAATTATCTTTTTGCATCCCTCACTTCCGATTTGTATGCGTTTTAAAAATACAATTATGAGGTTACTTGACCCGAAAATGAAAAGTTTTGGGGTTATTTGCTCAAAAAAGTATAAATTGTGTTAGATGATCCCGTGACACAAGTTTAGGGAGCGCGTTGACCTTTTGTTCATAGTATAACCATTGGCTTCTTTTTCTGCTATACAACAAAACCAAGAACTCCCATTGTTCTCTCTTTAATTCAGACCCAAAAAAGAGAAATGAATTTCAATTCAGAACATAAAAATACTTTGAAATCTCATGCTGTATGTGTACCATATCCAGCTCAAGGTCACATAGACCCTATGTTCAAGCTAGCAAAACTTCTTCACTTTAAAGGCTTTCACATAACCTTTGTCAACACTGAATACAATCACAGACGCTTACTTAAATCCGGAACCGTTTCCGGCTTTCCGGATTTTCGCTTCGAATCCATCTCGGATGGACTTTTTCATCCGAATGACGACGATGATAATGATGATGGAACACAAGATATCCCTTCTCTTTGTGAATCTACTTCAAAGAATTGCTTAGTTCCATTTAGGGAGTTGCTTTATAAGATCAATGAGGCTTCGTCGGAAGTTTCGCCGCCGGTGAGTTGGTATTATTTCTGATGGTTCGATGAGCTTCACTCTTGATGCAGCTCAAGAGTTCGGAGTTCCTGAAGTATTGCTGTGGACACCAAGTGCTTGTGGGGCTTTGGCATATACTCAATACCCTACTCTTGTTGAAAGAGGTTTAACACCTCTTAAAGGTATATATGTTCATCTCAAACTTCAATTATTATACACAAACTAGTTTTTCATTATTTTTTTCATTTATTATTCCTTATTTTATGAAAGATAACGTTAAAATTTATGCACGGAAATTGAAACATAAGAAACGCGGAAAAAATTGAGACACAATTGTAACAAATTTTTCAAATTGCGACAAAATTGTGAATCTATAAAATTTTGATTGTAGTTGATAATGAACGTAAATATTTGAATATTAATAATTTTCAAGTCTTGGATTAATTATAAACAATTTTACTTAGTGCCGGTTATTGAATGATAGTTATTGAATCAAAATTCATCAAATTCAACTAAAAAAGGGTATTCATAAAAAATACTTTTAAAAAAATTTATTTGTTAAAAAATTTATTTTTTACTTTTTTTAGTACTAGTGTCGCTTTACGTGTTTCACACGTGGCTCGTAGTGTAACTCGGCAAATAGTGAAAATTATATTTATTATAAATTAGGATAATTGTAT
This sequence comes from Mercurialis annua, assembly GCF_937616625.2. NCBI lineage: Eukaryota > Viridiplantae > Streptophyta > Magnoliopsida > Malpighiales > Euphorbiaceae > Mercurialis > Mercurialis annua. The sequence goes on from NC_065577.1 coordinate 4,919,242, forward strand.
TTATATTTAATTAATAATTATAATTATAATTATAATTATAAATTGTATCCACCGTATAGAGTTTGAAGTTATTTAATTTAATGTTGTCAATTGCATGTAGAAGCATTAATTTTGTCGTGCTAATATTTAGGGAATTTGTTGCCTATCTAGCTAAATTATACATTTATTATTAATTATATACTGTGAGAAGATATTGATATATTAGGTGAGTATTTTAATGAGTATTTAATTTGTACTAAAAATAGTTTAAGTTAGCTAATTTTTAGATGGAAAAATTCTATAAAATAGGTGAGTATTTTAATTGTAAAAGTAATTTAAGGTAGCTAATATTTAGATAAAAGAATTATTGTTTAATCATAATTAAAACAGCATTAAGGACATTAACGTAAAAGTGCCTGTCCCCCCCCCCATCCGTGCTTTTATATATAGTATAGATATAGATTTGTGTTTGTAATTTCTAAAATTTAAAAAAAAATTTCTTTTATTTATTTTTTAGAAACCATTTGCAACCGTTATAAACTTTTTATTGGAAATTGTTTGAATTTCTTTAAAAAAATGTTTGAAATTAATTGAAACTAATAGAAATCGTGTGAAACTCTTTTAGAAACTGTTTAAAAAACGAATTTTTAAAAACAGTTGCAAATTGTATTTTTTGAAATCGTTAAAAACTGTTTATTTGCTACTGTTTTTTTCAACACGATGGAATTAAATTTAGAGCAGTAATGAACTCTAAAGAGAGAAAAAACAATAAAGTGTGAAATGCATTTGAGTAAAATTTTCAATTGTAGTTTTGAGGTTAAATTTTATAAATATTTTTGTGATTTTAGATACTTTTATTAGAATCTCTTCAAAGAATAAATACAAGAAAAGACGAACGTTTTCAGTAACTGCCACATGAGGAAAAGACAAACGTTTTCAGTAGCTGCCAATTAAGTGATTAGCTACAATTCATATAAAATTTCTTCAAATTAAACTAACCGTTAAAGAATATATCCGTTTCAGACTGGGGTGGGGTGTATATTAGGATTGGAGGGGTAACTGATTATGGGCAGTGGTAGACCCATAAATATTTTGTAAGATGGCAAAAATTATATAAAAAATTTATATAATTTTTTTTTTGTTAAAATATAAATTTAATATAAAAAATGTTATAAATTTTAAGGCATAATTATATTATTAAATTATATATTTATTTATTTTTAAAAATCAAATTACCGAAATAGATAACTGTTTACCACAAACTCTTACTAGGTCCCCCTTGGTTCACCCTGATCATGAGTTAGGATATTGAGTAATGGATTTGTTAATCTTTACTTGGAACATGTATAATTGAAAATAATTAAAAGCAATTAGATTTATGTAGTATATAAAGCCAATATATTATCGAGGTTCAATTGCCACTTGACAATTGCAGATTAATTCACCTTATTATTTTAGACTACATTATATTTTGTGAGGTTATAAAGTAAAAACAATTGTGGCTACCGAAATATACAACGTTTCATTTGTAATATTTTGATAATACAACTTATATTTTCTAGGGTTAATTACGTATAAAATGAACGAATAACTTTGCATTTAAAAAAAATATTAGTTGGGTGTTTACTTAGGAATTTCTAGCGTAAAATTTCTTGTGATTTTGCAGATGAAAGCTACTTAACAAATGGATACTTAGAGACTACCATAGACTGGATTCCAGGCATGAAACTGATCAGATTAAAGGATCTTCCATCCTTCATCAGAACTACAGACCCCAATGACATAATGCTCAATTATGTCCCAACTCAAGTTTCACAAATTCCTAGCGCTTCTGCACTTATTTTAAACACTTTCGATGCCTTCGAACAAGATGCATTAGACGCCCTGTCTTCGATCTTTCCTTCTACCGACATTTACAGTGTCGGGCCGCTTCATTTACTGGTCGACGATCACATTCCAGGAGATAAAACCGAAGGAAATTAGTTCTAATCTGTGGAAAGAAGATTCGGAATGCATAAAATGGCTCGATTTACAAGAACCAAACTCGGTTGTGTTTGTAAATTTCGGTAGTATAGCGGTACTTAGTCCTGATCAACTCAATGAGTTCGCTTGGGGACTAGCGAATACTCAAAAGCCGTTTTTATGGATCAAAAGGCATGATCTCGTCGTAACAGGCGAATCTGATGGTACAATTACCGACGAATTCCTGACCGAAATAAAAGGTAGAGGGTTGATAGCGAGTTGGTGCCCGCAAAAACAAGTGTTGAAACACCGATCAATAGGAGTGTTTTTGAGTCACATGGGATGGAATTCGACGCTCGAAAGTGTGTCTGCCGGTGTTCCGTTGATCTGTTGGCCGTTTTTCGCCGAACAACAGACGAATTGTAAGTATGCTTGTGATGAATGGGGGATTGGCATGGAAATAAATTGTGATGTAAAAAGAGAAGAAGTTGAAAGTCTTATAAGAGAAGCTATGGAAGGGGATAAAGGAATTAGAATGAGAAATAATGCAAGAGAGTGGAAAATAAAGGCACAAGAAGCTACTAAACCTGGTGGTTCTTCTTATCAGAATTTTGGAAAATTACTTGCACTACTTAGAAAGAAAATTTAGAATGTATTTGGGTAGTTATGATCATTAATTTGCGATTGAATTTTAATTTTAAAGACGTGATCATCTTATTGATTCATTGAAGTTCTCTTAATTTTGTCCCACATTGTTAAGCTATTAGTTTGCTATTTACTTTTTAATGAGAATTACCAAATTAATTTTTGACGTTTTTCAAATTCCTGGATAGTAATTTGATGATATTTTTTACTCTCCATGAGAGAGTCAGCAATTGTTTTTTTTTTTTGATAACATTGTATAATACTTATAGTTTATTTTTTATTAATTTAAAATTTAAATAAAAATAAAAATCTAAAGTATCATAAAATTTTATAATATATTAATAGAGCATTTCTAAAGCCAACATAATAATTGCGTGAATTGAACGGTATATCTGTCAATTTTACCTTTTTAATTGTGTTAATTGAATAAACAAATGTAAAGTTTATTTTCAGCATTTTAATTTAAATTCAGTTTTCAATTATTTAATTTTTATAAAAATATTTGTAAGCATTTTATTCTCTAAGAATATAAAAATTAAACAAATTTAATTTTATATATATGATAGTATCGCTTTGCGTGCTACGCACTTAAAACAAAATTAAAAAAATCAAATTAATTTTTTTTATGTTTACACATAACTAATAAAGATTTGGACAATATTAATTGCGTTGCTAGTGTAGTCAAACCAAAAAATTGATATTCTTATTAATTTGGAAAAGATTAGCTATTTTTTCTATACCCAATTACTATTTCTCTGTCATGATACAATTTTATTTTAACTAAAATTCTAATTATAATAAATTTTTAGTAATTAATTAAATAATTAGTTTGTTAATGACTATAAAACCGTTATTTAATCTATACTATATATAAAAGCACGGATGGGGGGGGGGGACAGGCACTTTTACGTTAATGTCCTTAATGCTGTTTTAATTATGATTAAACAATAATTCTTTTATCTAAATATTAAAAAGGGTTATTTCATAAATTTGTTGTCCCCCCATCCGTGCTTTTATATATAGTAGTTTCACATTACGTGCTATGCACGTGGCTCGTAACGTAACTCGTCAATGAACATATTAGTAAATTTATAATAATTATATCAATTTTTTATTTATAATTAATATTAACATAATTAAGATATTTTGTAAAAATAAATATAATATATTCGGTTATTAATTTTTTTTCCATACTTATTCTTCTTTTGGTTTTATAATAACCATAATTAAATAATTAACTTAATTTTATTAATAATATCTTTAAAAATAATAATATAGAAATTTAAATAATACTCCCTCCGTCCCAATAGAGTTGTCCATTTTGCATATATCACACAGTTTTAGAAAAGCAATTATTGTTTATAGATCTTATAAATATTTTCTTACTTTTCTTGTCATATCCCTATTTAATATAGGGTCCATTTACTATTTACTTTTAATTTACTTATTAGTGGATCTTTTATAGGGGTAATATAGAAAAATTGAGTGTAAAAGTTAATTATTTTTTGAAAGTGGACAAGAGTTTTGGGACAAATTTTTTTCTCAAAGTGGACAACTCTATTGGGACGGAGGAAGTATTATATTAACCAAATACAGTATTTTAATTTTGTAGTTCAACCAAACAAAAAGATAGGTATTACTATTAATTTGAAGACAGTTTAGCTATCTATTCTAATTAGAACTTTAATTACAATATTGATTAATTAAATAACTAATTAATTAATGATTATAAAACCTTTATTTAGTAGTAAACTGAAAAGGATTACTCAGTAAATTTGTCTGTCTCCATAATAACCATAATTAAATAATTAACTTAATTTTATTAATAATTTTTAAAAATAATAAGATAAAAATTTAAATAATAATATATTGACTAAATACAGTATTTTAATTTTGTAATTCAATTAAACTAAAAGATAGGTATTCCTACTAATTTGAAGACAATTTAGTTATGTTTTACATACTAAAAACTAAATTGGAAATAATTTAGCTACCTATTCTAATTAGAACTTTAATTACAATAATGATTAATTAAATAACTAATTAGTTAATGACTGTAAAATCTTTATTTAGTAGTAAACTGAAAAGGATTATTCAGTAAATTTGTCTGCCTCCCCCAATCCGTACTTTTATATATAGTATAGAAGATATACTAGCGTTTCGCCACGCGCTACACACGTGAGCGACATTCATATGAACTGTTGTATATATTAAATATTAATTAAATAAACAAATATAAATTTCTAATTTGTAGTAAATAATTATAAATCAATTTTTATTAAAACTTTCGCCACGTGCTACACACGTGAGCGATATTTATTGCATTAGCCACGTAGTATTATAATTTACCTTTTATGATTATATACAGCACAATGAAGGTCAAAGATAATAAATACTCACAAATCTTTGATATTTACAACTATAATTAAATCAACCAAAATTAGTTTAGCTACCTTAAATCTTATTAAATCTGATAATGGTACTGTTAAAAAATCAGAAAAAAAATTACTTTAACAATTCTCAAACATATTTTTGTAATTTTGTCAAATTATAGTTATTCACTATATTCTTTTAAAATTTTAAAATCTCATAATTTTTTTCTAATTTTTTTTCTTCTAAATCCTTATTTCAAATTAACATCATATTTCTCCTTTTTACTTATTAATACAACTTAGTACAGATTTTTTGAATAAGCTATATAAATAAAATTTTTAAAAAATTAAAGTATTTAATGAATGATTTTGCATTTCAAAAAATAAAAAAAAATAGATTTTTATAAAATATTTAAGAGAAAAGAACAAAAATATTTTAAAATATATAAAATTTACACAAATAGCCAAAACCGGAAATCTTTACATTCATAACAAAAAAGTCAAAAACTTTACATTACTAGCCACCCAATAAAAAAAGGACACGTCAAAACAAAAAGACCTAAGACCTAAAATTTAAAAACACCAGCCACTTAGGGGCAAGGGCTGACGCGCAGACAAGGGCTGACGCGCGCGTCAATCCTTGTCCCCCACATGGTTGGTTATTCTCTTTTTCAACTTTTTATTAATTTACTTTTTATCTATTTACTAATAATCATTAAAAAAATTATTTTAATTGATGAATCAACATAATCATTATTAATAATAAAATAATAATTTTTTATTTAATTAAAATTTTATTAAATTATTAAAAATTAAATACCTAATTATGTATAAATAAAGTATTAAAGATGTATATGTTATACATCATATATCAAAAAATATACTATCATATATAAATTATGAATCACTAATTTATCAATTGAAAATATTTTCGTTCGCGCCTCATATATTAATATATATTTAAAAGATATATATAAGAATTATTATATTACATATTTCATATGTAACTCTACGCATTGAACGTTATTATGCGTATACATACCGTATTCATAGAGTATCTTATATCAAAAATAAATGTCTAACTTGCTCTAATATGTATAGATTATGTATCTAAATGTTAATATTATGCAAAAAAAATTAAAACATTTCTTGCAAATTATATGTCAAATATATACCTATTCAAATCTATTTTAAAAACATTCAAGACACGTATCAAATACGTATCTATCTTATTTTTTGATTAAGAATTGATAAAATATGTATCAACGATGTATTAATCAAATGAGTTTTCAAAAATATTTCCACATGTATCAAATACGTATCGAAGACGTATCTATCATAAATTATGTATTCAAAATGATGTATCTATCATATATAAGCTATGCATCAGTGATATATTAATCAAATACAATTAGAAAATATATCAATCACGTCTCTGAAAATGTATATGAATTGAAATGCTCTAAAATGTATAAATTATATATCGCTAATATACATATCATGTAATATATATTAAATTTTTTTATCAAAAATTACATATAAAAAATATATATATTCAAAAATATTTTAAAAACATCTCAGACACGTATCGAACACGTATCTATCATATATTATATATTGAAAAAGATGAATATATCATATATTAATTATGTATCAGTGATGTGTTAATCAAATGCGTTTAGAAAATATATCAATCACGACTTATAAATTAATATATATTTATAAGATAAAGTATAAGAATTGAAATGCTCTAAAAATGTATAAATTATGTATCACTAATGTACATATCATGTAATGTATACTAAAAAAATAGTTTTTTTTATAAAATATAAATATATTCAAAAATTTATTAAAAACATCTCAAACACGTATCAAAGACGTATTTATCATATATTATGTTTTGAAAAGGATGTATTTACTATACATAAATTATGTATCAATGATGTATTAATCAAATACGTTTAAAAAATATATTAATCACATCTCAAAAATTAATAAATTATATTTAATATATATTTAAAATATATCTCTAACGCATAATATAATAAAATCATATGTATATATAAAATATATTTATAGTGTATATTGTTTTTTTAATTTCATATATATCAAAACTGAAAGATCATGTGTTATTATTGTTTTACCAATAAAATAATGTGTAATTCTCTTAAAATAAGTGTGATTGAGTTTTTGCAATAAAAAATACCAATATATGAATGTCAGTATGTCTAGGAAAAAGATAGAAAAAGATAGAAAAAAAAGGGAATGTCCCGTCTTGAACTCGTGACATTTTCTTAACTAAGCAAGACTAATACCATTAGACTAGATACTGCTTTGTGTTTATTTACGGCACATTTACATTTTAAATACAATTACAGCTGTTTGTTTTTTAAATTAACGCGTCAGACGCACTGACGCAGTGACGCGTCTGACGCATAAAATTAAAAAGGAGACATCTGTTGTGTTTCTATTGGCAGGACATAAAATGTAAAGTAACATGGCTAGAGGGATTTTTGATATATTTGTTCCCCCTATCAAGGGGGAATTCTTAATTTGTGCCTCAGGCCACAAAAATTCCATTTTTGTGCCTGAGGCATATCCAGCCCGCAATTAGCCATTGCGGGCTGGTATTAACCAGCTGACTAGCCTTTAATCAGCCCTAATCAGCTGGTTAATACCAGCCCGCAATGGCTAATTGCGGTCTGGTCTCTCTCCATGATTGGGGAGAGAGTAGACACACTCTCTCTCCAATCATTGGGGAGAGATAATTTTTTTTTTAAAATTTATATTTTAATTCTTTTTAATAAAAAGTATTTTTATAATAAAAATAAATTATGAGTGTAGCATTTTGATAAATAATTTTAATTGGTAATTGGCTTATCATTTTTTAAGTCAAATATGACATTTATTTCTAAATTAATTATAGAAATACTTAATTCATATATAAAATTGCCTAAAACGATTTTAAAAATATAATTATATTTTGAATTTAATTTGCTAATTGAATTAAAGTGGTGACTTTTTTGATATTTAATCAAATTGATTTTTTTTTTATTTAATCTTATTCTATTTTTGACTTACTTTATTTAATATTTATTTACTATTTTTAGCCCACTTTAATTTTAATTTTTTATTCCCTAATTTGACTATTCTCCTAATTTATGAGGAAACAAATGTGGACATATATATGATGCGTAAATTATGGTGGGATGATTTATTATATTATTTCTTACCTTTTTCAATCTTTTTCTTTTATTTATGGTAATTTTAAAATCATCTTTTTTATTAATTGTCGTTTCTTTTCTATTATTATTATTACTTGTTAGGCTTCTAACATTAATCCTGTAATAATTCATAATTTTTTTGACTTATTAAGGTTAATCTTATATGTAATTAAAGAAATATGATTATACTTTAATTTAAATATTTTAATTAAAATTTAAAAAGGTATGTCATTTATTTATTTTATTTAACATTTGGTAATGAAATCTTGATAAACATTTTTACTTGCCAATTGACTTAAAAATGGTAGGTTTTCAATATTTATGTCAAATGTGATATTTATTTCCAACTTAATTATAGCAATATTTAATTTATATATATCATGCGTAAATTATGGTAGGATGATTTATTATATTATTTCTTATCTTTTTCAATTTTTTTTTTATTTATGGTAATTTTAAAATAATCTTTTTTATTAATTGCCATTGTTTCCTATTATTATTTGTTAGACTTCTAAAATTAATGCGTAAATTATGGTGAAAGAATTTGGTGTATTATTGCCTGCCTTTTTTAATGTTTTTCTTTTATTTATGGTAATTTTAAAATCATCCTTTTTATTAATTGTCATTTCTTTCCTTTTATTATTATTTGTTAGACTTTTAAAAATTAATTTTTGGTTCAACAATTTAACTATTTTTCTAAAAGGAATTAATATATCTATTTAAAAAAAATTAATTATCTCTCCCCAATGATTGGAGAGAGAGTGTGTCTACTCTCTCCCCAATCATGGGGAGAGACCAGCCCACAATTAGCCATTGCGGGCTGGTATTAACCAGCTGATTAGGGCTGATTAAGGCCTAATTAGCTGGTTAATACCAGCCCGCAATGGCTAATTGCGGGCTGGATATGCCTCAGGCACAAAAATAGAATTTTTGTGGTCTGAGGCACAAATTAAGAATTCCCCCTTGATAAGGGGAACAAATATGTCAAAAACCCTGGCTAGAGAATGTAAACATTTTAAGAAGTGGCCATTTAAGAAAAAAACACCCGTATTTTGAATATATCTGTAATTTTCTCAATATTTAAATAAATTACAGGTAGTTGATAAAAATTTAGATTGCGACGCACTAAAAAACTTCATTTCAATTTTATTTTATTTTAAAGAGTTTTTATTTTTATTATTGTAATTATATTTTAAAGTTTTTATGTATTTGGTTTAATGTATTAATTTTACATTAGGCAATTTACTATCTAATTTAAAATATTAAATATTATCAACTATAATTAAAAAATTAATAATATAATTTATATGCATTTTACCGTATAGGACCTCATTTTATCTAAGGCCGGCCCTGGCTATATATATATATATATATATATATATAAGAATTAACTTTAAAATAAATTTTCTACTGAAATTATGAGACCTAATTTCCTACTGAAATTATGAAACCTAATGTTATTATTAAGGCTAAAATTCCTATCCTTTACAATTCTTATCACTTCCCATGATTGAACTCTTAATTACGTATATCACTTCCCAACATTACGTATGATTAGTAATTGAATAGTAATTGAACTTTAATTAGTAATTGAACCCTTAATTACTTAATTATAATATTTTATATTTTTCAATAGTAATTGAACTCTTAATAGTAATTGAACTCTTAATTAATTAATTATAATATTTTATTATTACAAAAGTGAGTCGTCTAATTAGGATGAACATTAAAATTGTAAAACATGTATATGCAATCTTTATATTGTAAATAAGCCTGTAAAACATGTAGTAATATTAAGGAAAATATAATATATTTTTTTAAAAAAATTACCTCAGAATAGTCAAAATTAACTTTTTTAATTGATGGTTCTTGGATCATAAATATCCATAGGAGCATCACTTTAATTGTAAAGTCTTTTTGACCTTTTTCAATTAAATTGATTAGAGAATTTATATCTTTTGTTATTTTCAACTTCACTTTCAATTGTAAACTTGGCTTTCAATGGCATCAACTTCTAAAGAATTCATGTTTTTGTCGTTTTTACGGCTACTAATTACCGACGGTCCTCGACTTTTACTCCGAACTTCCCTAAACCCCCTATATTTTTAAAAGCTTCCCTAAACCCCCCAATCTTTATGGCGGCGCTCATTCATGGTCCTTATGGACAAAAATACCCTTCAGCATCGTCATTTTTTGGCGGCTGTCATTTAAAAAAAAAATTGACGGCGTCATGTCAGCTGACACGTCACCAAAATACACTAAAAATTTGAGAAACCCAAAATACCCCCAAATTAATATTTTTTAAAAAAATCTAACCTAACCAAAATCATCAACCCAACACCCGACCCATCCCACCCGACCCAACCCATTCGACCTCTCCGGTCGTCTTCTCAGGTAAAAAGATGACCGGAGCCGGTCGTCTTCTCAGGTGAGAAGACGACCCAGCTGGATCGCCTTCTCACTTGAGAAGACGACCCAGCTGGGTCGTCTTCTCGTCTTCTCAAACGAGCTGAGAAGACCAACTGAACGATCTGTTCCTTCAAGAACAGATCTGTTCTTGAAGGAACATCAAGAACAGATGCCCGGAGGGCGGCGGGCGACGGTGGTGGAGCGTGGCGGCAGGCTTCGGTGATTGAAAAATTGACCCGGTGGGTTGAGTTCGATTGGTGTGGTACGATTTGATTGAGTGTTTAGGGGTATTTTGGGTGTTTTTTTTAAGATATTTAAGACATGTCAGTGGACACCTGGCGCAGTCTTTTTTTTATATATATTTACATCCGTAAAAAAATAAAGGGTATTTTCGTCCATAAGGACCGTGAATGGCGCCGCCACAAAGGTTGGGGGTTTTGGGAAGCTTTTGAAAATATAAGGGGTTTAGGGAAGTTTGGGGTAAAAGTCGAAGACCGTCGATGATTATTAGCCCGTTTTTACTTTCAACTTCTCTCAATAAAATTTACTTTCATTATAGAATAGATTTGAAATAAGAGTAGCTACTACCAACGAATATATATATATGAATTAACTTTCAGAATAGTTTCCTACTGAAATTATGAGATGAAATTATGAAATCCAATGTTATTATTAAGACACAAAAATTTATCCTTTACAATTCTTATCACTTCCCATGATTGAACTCTTAATTACGTATATCATTTTCTAACATTATGTATGATTAGTAATTGAACTTTTGAACTCTTAATTATTTAATTATAATATTTTATGTTTTTTAATAGTAATTGAACTCTTAATTTATTAATTATAATATTTTATTATTATCCTTAATGAAACCTATTACGATAATTTTGCATGTTCCCCTCTTTCCACATATAAGATAGTTATATATATATTGGGACGAGGGGATATATTTAAGTGTTTATGTTGAAATTATAATAAATTTAATTTAAATGATAAAAAACTAAAAAAAAATTAATTTAATTAATAATTATGCAATAAAAAAACAATCAGTATAATTATTAAAGAAAAAAAAATCACATGCATGCATATGCATAAAAAGGCATAAATATGAAAATAAGAATTACAAATCACGCACGCTTGCATAAGTAATCTATATCTATACTATATATAAAAATACGGAAGGGGGACAGGCAAATTTACTGAATAATCCTTTTCAGTTTAATATTAAATAAAGGTTTTATAGTCATTAACTAATTAGTTATTTAATTAATCACTATTGCAATTAAAGTCCTAATTAGAATAGGTAGCTAAATTATCTCTAATTTAGTTTTTAGTTTGTAAAAATTAACTAAATTGTTTACAAATTAGTAGGAATACTTATCTTTTATTTTGATTGAACTACAAAATTAAAATATTGTATTAAGTCAATATATTATTATTTAAATTTAAATTTTATTATTTTTAAAAATATTATTTATAAAATTAAGTTTATTATTTAATTATGATTACTATAAAACCAAAAAAAGAATAAATTCAATATGGAAAAAAATTTAATAACCGACTATATTATATTTATTTTTACAAAAATTCTTAACTAATTTAATATTAATTATAAATAAAAAATTAATATAATTATAATAAATTTATTAATATGTTCATTGACAAGTTACGTTACGAGCCACGTGCATAACACGTAATGCGAAACTAGTTTTACTAAGAGTAATTTTGCAAAGTTTAAGGAAAAAGGAGCACCACATGTAATTTTCTCAAATATAAACCGGACACACAAGCCCGAGACCCGCAAATCCAACAACTTTCAGAGTAGATTCCAGGTTCACCAGAACTCGAAATCAATCGTGGTTTAAACCGACTGAACCGTATCGACGAGACGGATAACTTCCGTGTTCTGACTGAGAACCAATTCTGACCACACGGAGGGTAAACCTGCACGAATGCAAGACACTCAAAAGTTAACAAGGTTTAAAAGTATTTCTCACCTTATATGCATACCAACTGTCCGTGAGCATGTTGACATTGTTTACCGCTTTTCAAAATCATATGCTAAATCCAACATTAACATTCTAAAAAACTAACAACGTTAATTTAGCTAATCAAATCAATTCCAGCCAATTATTTAGATATCTTTGGATTACCACAAAAAAGTAGTAATGGTTGTAGGACTTTCAAGATCACCTAAATTAAATTAATCAAACTTAAACTTACAGTTTATGCTTTATGCATATAATCAATTAAGACCAGTCAGACTTTTGTTATTTATTAAAAATCACCAGGTTTAGATGTATGTTTAGCAGTACCTGCTACTTGCTTTGCATGTACAGTCTAGATCGAGTAATATGCGTGTTAAACGTGTTTACTGCTTTCAAACTTGTTTATTTCTTGCACTGTATCCTATATACTGCTATCGAATGTTGAGATGAGAATAAAATGAATATGTCCGGTAAATTAAGCTAATAACAGATAAGCCAAGCATACGAGTATCGAGGAGACCCACAAACCCAATCTTTTGGTCTGATGCACGATAATATTACCTATAAGCGAGTAAAATTATTTTATAGTTGAATTAAGCGACGACTTCATTAACAAAAAATCAACCATAAGCTTGAATGAGCGGGCCCTGAACCCCGCTTCGCTTACGGTATGTGTGTTAGCTCCGTTCAAGTTCTTGCGGCGTTCTTGTACCGAACGAGGTTTAGTTAGATGAATTTAGATTTAATTAGGTTGTTTTATATTTATTTTTAGTGGGTTGGATCATTTTTTTTATTGATTACACGTTTTTAGCAAATATTTTGATCGTTTTCGGACAAAAGGACTTTACAGAGCCTAAAATTAAAGCTTAAGAGGTTTACAAGCCGAAAATGAAGATTAAGGACTATGATAATAGAAGGTTCAAAAGTCAGGGACATTGGGTGATATTAAGCCTAAATCTCTGTAAGACTAAGTAATTAACAGAGAAACCGACACAGTGCTACCTTAATATCACACATGTACCTTTCCTGTAATCTCTAACCTAAACTCAGAACCAAACACTATTTTCTTCCCTGCCGCTGCTACAGCTGTGCCTTTCCGCCCACCGCCGCCTCCCACGCCGCCGTCAGAGCTTCGCCTTCCCCACCGATGCTCGTGCTGCACCTTCAACCCCGCTGCTAGTGCCGCTGCTATCTGTTTCTGCCGTCTCAGCTGCTGCTTCGTGCTGTGCTCCTCCGTTTGCTGCAATCTTTTAGGTAACTCGTTCTCTTGTAATTGCTGGCCAATTGATTGTTTTAACTTTGTAATCGATCTATTAATGAAATGAAGGGGATATATGTATGCATTCAAGGTGTTTGATAAAATGTCTCAACCAGAATTAAAAACTGATTAATCTTTTAACTAAAATACTATTAAAACAACGTGTTTTCACGTATTTTTGAATTGATTAAAGGTGCGGGTTCTTTTGAGTTTTTTGTTGAAAATGATTTATTTGATATTCCGCGCCAAGTTGAGTCGGCAAATTGTTCATTTGTTCATATATATAATGTTGCGCAGGCAAGAGCTAATCTACAAAGTATCTTGTATCGAGTTTTGTCTTTGTTCATGTGGATCAAAAGTATAAATGCATTAATTTTTGTAATGTAAATTTAATCAAAACTCGATTTGGCTCAGCTCGATCAATTAGTTTGTAATGTAAGTTTAATACACGCACAAAATAATGAGAAAAGAAAATCCCGAGGCAGTTTTGAATGTTGTTATTTGCTCTCTTTTGCTTCCTTTTTCTGACTCGTCCATTCTCTCTTTCTCTAAACTTAATTTACTTTGAAACAGAAGCAACAAAGAAAAGATAGAAGGCGGCAATGTTATTCTTCTCGAAAGCTCATTTGCTTTGAAAGAGCAGCAACAAAGAAAATATAGAAGGCGGCAATGTCATTCTTACGGGGATTTTCACGGATTTCTAGAAAGAACACTCACTGGTTTCTTTCTCGCAGATTAAATCACCCTTCCCCTCTATTTAATTATAGTCTCCACTCTCTTGTAGATTCCTCTCAAAAGGTATGGGATAATACTAATAGCAATACCCCTACGTAACTTATTATTTTTCTAAATGGTGCATGTAATTGTTTGACGATTGAGAGAATGGGATCAAAAAACAAACACTTGAATGGATTTAGGTACTTGTTAATGAGTTCTTGTTGGTTTAATTTCCTTTTTGGTGGTGTTTGGTTGTTTGTTTGTATGATATGAGGGTTGGGGAGTGTGTTGGTGGTAAAGAATAAACTTTAGAAAGATAATTGCCTCGGAACTAGAGAATGGATAAGTAATGACTTGAACTTCATAATGTTCCTTGAAATGGTGAAGTATAGTGTTTTATGATTTTTAATGCCAAATTGTGATGCTTGATCGACATTCAAATTGTCACATTTTAGGTGAAAGCAATACGATTTTAATAAAAGTGGGTGAATAGAACATGATTTTAAGCTTCTCATTTTCATTACCTTGCTTAGTTTGTATGGTTTAGCATGCAATAATTTTGTTGTAAGAGTAAGCTAAGGGATGAACCGAAGCTTGTCATGAGTCTGAATTGAGCCTCATTTAACAAAGTGGTTAAGATTTTAGAATTTTTGTGAATTGTGATCAGGACTTTTTTTTTCTATAAAAATGACTTATATTGCTTATGCTATTTTGTTATATATTTTGGTGAGATGAGATCAATTTACTTTTGCTTTGAGTTTGTGCAGATTTATTTTTGTCTCATACATATGTTAATAATTTATAAACTTCATTTTGGATGTCTCTTGCAATTGGTAGATTTTAAATCACAGAGAAACTTCTTCCTGGAGTTCACTGGCTTTTAAACAGCAAATTCATCATCAGAGCAGCTCATTGGTCGAGGTTAAGTGCAATGATTTCTGTATACATTTTCATATGTAGCATTAGGGCATGATAGTTCATGACTGTAGGATGCATAATTTGCGTCATTTGAGGTGTATTATGACTTTTAAATCTTTGGTTCACTTGTCAATGAAAAAAAAAACTGTGCGCCAATTGAAACTATGAAAAATAAAAACTAGAAAAGAAACATTTGTTTTTGCATTTATATAGCTATTTACCTTATTTAAAGTTATTTTTGTTTAGCTTGAAATTGAGACTATATCTGTGATTGAATTAAAATGAAATAAAAATTGAAGAGTAGTGCAATTTTTTGATAATTCTCTTCCCGCTAGAAAATTCATATATGATTCTTCATCTTGATTGGTTCTCTGACGCATTCATCTTCATTCCTCATCTTTTCCAGATTTTTCTGTTTTCGCCTGCTATTTTGTTCATTTATAAATAATGAATGCATCTTAACTTTTTCGACTATCAATCTGATTTGGCATTTAACTTAAGTAGACTATAATCTGCTATGGACATAGATATGTTATACTTGTAAAACCACTTGTCTGCCTAATTAAGAGAGTGGGGGATTTTTTTTGTAATTGCAGGAACAACTTGATCCGTTTTCACTGGTTGCTGATGAACTATCAGTTCTTGCAAATAGGTTGCGGTCAATGGTAGTTGCTGAGGTATCTAATTTTTTTCTCTCCTGTCATCTATCTGTGATATGTGGTTGGATAGTAGCAATGTCAAACCTCTCATCCTTTCTATACTTTTACATATTTCTCTCTTTCTTTTTCTACTTTCAGTGAAGTAATATGATGTTTGAAAGTCAATTCTTAATTTTTGTAGGTTCCCAAGCTTGCCTTAGCTGCTGAGTACTTCTTTAAGATGGGAGTAGAAGGAAAGAGGTTCCGTCCCACTGTATGTTCAATAATCTTTGTTGATCACTGTTAAGGTTCATGTTTTTTTTTTAGCATTGTGTGCTTTGTTTTACTTTTTTATTATTTTTATTATTATTGCTATATTTCCTATTTTCTTAAAGGAAACCAAACCCATTTAATCATTTATGATGAGAGGGTTGATCTTAGTACATTCTGTATATTTCATGTGGTGGTTTTCAGTATTGTTTATGTATTAACTGAAGGTTTTTGAGATTGGCTGCTTGAGAAGAATTTCCAACAAGTTTTTCCAGGTGCATGCTTGCAGCCTAGCATGCTAAAGCTTTTTCAATAAAGTTTTGACACCGTCCATAACCATAGGCTTCTATCATTCAATACATATCTCATCCGTACATTCTAAGCCCACTGTATACAGGGTCATTTTCTTTAATTTCTGGTCTCGAAACATGGAAATCCCAAGATGTTTTTGACGATGAATTATTTGCTAAATGCTTACAAGTTCACTTATATCATGTTAATTTTTACTTAAGTGGAATAAAGCACATCTAAAATGCAGGTTTTGTTGCTTATGGCAACAGCTTTGAATGTGCATATACCTGAATCAACACCAACTAAAGCTGGAGATGTTGTGGAAACACAGCTACGTACAAGACAACAGCGTATTGCTGAAATTACTGAAATGATCCATGTTAGTTTCCAATCATTTATTTAAATACTTTTCATCAATTGTGCTGGTGCATGAATTTACTGTCATGGTCTAATATTTGAAGCGAGTTCACACTGTCATTGGCGCAACTTTTTTTTGTCTTAGGTAGCAAGTCTTCTCCATGATGACGTGTTGGATGATGCAGACACAAGACGGGGTATTAGTTCGCTAAATTTTGCTATGGGCAATAAGGTAAAATTATTGTGTTTGCTCTTTAAGTCTATGTGGTACTTGTTATTTGTTTTTGTTTATGTTACAAATCTTTTGTGGTGATTTCCTGGCATCTGCACTTGTACATTATGCTTCCTCCATTCTGAATAGTCTATTTTTAAGCTGGCTTTTAAGGAGTTAGGAGGGACAAAGAATTGTTTGTCAGAAAAATCAGTTAAACAAACTTGGAAAATGCAATACAACAATTTTCATACAAACACGAAAAGAAAATAATTAGGGGTTGACTAACTAGAACTTAGTGAATTAAATAGAATGCTCAAACAAAACTCGAAGAAATAGGAGTAACTTTAGAGATTTTTGTATTGCTGTCCAATCAGACTAAAGAACAAGAAACAAATTAAAAAGGAAAAAAAAGATACAGATTTTCATGATCTTATTACTTCTTTTTACGAATTGATTTTTAAAAAGGAAATTGAAAACTGAAAATAGGAATAAAGAAAACTATAATCCTGATAACTTAGACCTCAAGTTGAAGATGAAGAAGAAGCTGCAGAAATAAGGACATCATGTACGGAGGATTTGTGTTGCAGAAATAAGGACACAATTTTTATACTTAGTGTGGAAATACAAGGATGTGAAACATAGACATATGTAGGTGGAAGTGGGAGATTGTTATACTGGACGACTCTCTACTAGTAAATGGTTGACCACGTTTGAAATTCTATGAGAAATATAAGCAAGGGATATATAGGATGATGTGGGAGAAGGAAGAAGGTGAGATATAATATAGCAGTCTGGTGAAATTATTTACCCTACACTGTGGCTTGGAGGAAAAAAAAATCCACATACTGATGCAGAAAAGGAAGAATCAATTCTTTTTTTAGAAGTTAGTAAATTGAAATTTTTGGTCTAGTATGTACAATTTTAACTGTCAAGGGGTATTTCTATAATTTCTGGATTCTGTCTTTCATTCTATTTAGGAGTTTTAATTGGTTTGAAATTTTCTAGTTACTATTGCTAGAGAAACTACAAATAATATCTTGTATTGTTTTATTTAGTAGATAGATTTGGAGAATGAAGCAAAATTTCAGTTTTGTACTTCTTTGAACTCTGTTGATTTAGTTCACAAACCCTAAGTGCGATCGTTTTGGGTGCAATTGTCTGAACTCTTTTAATGGTTGGATCTTAGAAAAATTCTCTTATCTTTTTTGTTTTTTCGGTACGATTCAAATCTCAAGATCTCAAAAAAAATCATGTTTTATCATGGATTTTAAGCCTATCAAACCATTAGCTTCTACAAGTTTAACAGAAGAATTGTTTACTCCAAACTGTGCTACATCACATAGTTGGTTCTAAGTTTGGATAAAAATTGGGTTTGCAGAGCTAGATATGACTAAATGATAAACATCAATTGAAAATTGATTGATATCATCATTGGATAAATTGAAGTGTCAAGCACCTGCTAAATTGGCGGGTGAGGGTGAGAGAGAGAGAGGGAAAATCATCTCCTTCAAAATCTCATCTAAATCTAATTCTGAAGTGAAGGAATTACTCAATTGCTCTGCCTTGCTGAATTGAAATATTGGCATGACATTATGGTAGCAATGACATACCTACTGATTTTTTAAATAACATCAGTGCACCAGTATAGATAAGCATGAATTTCTTTTGCATATAAATGTTAAATGTTGCCTTGCCTAGAATTTTGACTTCGCTATTTTTTCAATATATGCCAGTCAGTTTCTACATTGTTTACCTTACAAGCCTGTAAAGGATAAAATCATAAAGAATTGGAACCCAAGTTTATGTTCTCATTTATTGCAGGTAGCGGTACTAGCTGGAGATTTTTTGCTTTCACGAGCTTGTGTGACTCTTGCTTCGTTGAAAAATACCGAGGTATTTATGTATTCTTCTCTCTTAATTAAGCATATAAATAAACAGTTGTAGCAATACTAATTCCTGGCCTTTTCATCTCTAAAGTGGACTTTCAAAATATTCTTATTACTATCCTTCAGATTTCATTATCATTGTTTAATAATCCTAGTAAGAGTGAGTGCTGATAATTTGGAAGTCTTCATAACCAATTTTCATTTTGTGCGCAAGTTTCTTTAGCTAATAGCCTTTCCGCTTCTGCCATTACAATTATACCTTAATGACACTCATGTGCTAAGTAATTTTTGTTTCAAATTAGTTTATTGATCCATACTTTTGATCTGTGCGTGCTTAAAGATGAATGTATTGGTCTGAGAATGTAACAGTTCAGGGAGGTTTTTTTGGGGGAATTGGAGTTGTTGTGTTGGTTTAAATATATTTAACATCTACGTCCTATTAGTCCATTGTCTTCACCATTACACTTCGTAATTGTAGGTGGTTTCACTCTTAGCAACAGTTGTAGAGCATCTTGTAACGGGTGAAACCATGCAGATGACTAGTACATCTGACCAACTTTGCAGGTATGCTTTTGTTTTATTTGTAGATAGTTTATAGGTTTTAATAGCGTTGTATGTTTCCTTTTTTCTTTTCATATTTTGTAATCAGCATTTGCGATCTGAATGTCTATCTCCTAATCACTTCCGCATTGTGCAAACATCATTTCCTCTGGCTCCAACTTGTTAAGATTGCTCGTTTCTTGCATGCCTAGCAAGGGCTTAGAGGTTTGTGTGGCAAATTAAAATGGGAATCCTTATAAATGGAAGTCTACGTTATTGAATACTTGGATGTGATTTCTCTGCTCTAAAAATACACAGGAACATTTGTCTGCCTGTTGACGTCACTCTGTGTAAATGACGGACTCTTGTAACAGATCTTATTTTTGGCCATCTACATTCTTAGAGGGTGGGGCGGTGCATTCTCTTGTTTCGGTTGCTGCGTATTTCTTTTCTCAACACATGCATATTTATCTTAGCTACTGTTTATCAAAGTAATTTTATCAAATATGAAGTAGCAGGATCTATTTTGTGGAATTTTTTGATTTCCTTTTCGTAGATGTAGTTCAAAACAGGAGCATAGGGGAGTGCAGCTAATTAAAGAGCTGAACCCCGTTATTACAATTTACCACTACTATTTGGTCATCTAGAAAAGCTTCTGTGTTTTGGTCCAACAAATATTTTTCAAACCTTTTCTGTTTCGTGGCCATTAACTATTGGTCTTATTCTGTGTTTGGTCTATATCAATGTTACATGAATATGCTTAGACAGACTGTTCTATAGATTTATTTACTTGATAAATTCCTCTGATATTCAGATTTCAGATGTATGCCAGATCCATGTTTTTTAACAGCTAAATTCTGAACAAGTTATATCTCCATTTCTGGCATATGAATTGGGTGTCTAATACAATGCATATTGGTAGATATTACTTTTCTAAGATGCGGCTCAGAGTCATGCATGTGGATACATGTGATGTTACTGTTTTTTATGATTGCATACAGTTATGTATAGTCTTGGTATCTGGTGCAAGTTTTGTATCATGGCATTTTACCGACAGTTACCTTCATGATGTTTCCCAATTTGTGTAAAAACTCAAAATTGTATTTTTATGTAATGCAGTATGGAGTATTATATGGAGAAGACATACTACAAAACAGCCTCTTTAATTTCAAACAGCTGCAAGGCAATTGCCCTTCTTGCCGGGCAAACAGCAGACGTTGCTATATTGGCCTTTGAGTATGGCAAAAATCTGGTTTGTTAATTCTTTATTGGGCTTCCTCTGTTTTCTCCATTAGTACTTTCTAGCAACATGTTTTGAAGTGGAAAGTCTTTTACCCTTTATTTGAGAATCATACAAAGCGATGCTAAAGAAAAAATTATGGGATGGAATAAGAGATGGAAGAAAATAATAACCTAATTCTTGGGAAACCTAGTAAAAGATAGAGAAATTCAAATTTTTACCTTGCTTCTAAATTATAGCTTTCTATTTTATTTGTAGCAACTAGAGAACCAAATACATATGGTGAAATTTTTCATATTTTTGTGCTCATGGTCCATTAGTGTGGTCTAATTCTCTCTGGCCTAAAGTGTGAATTTTGCTAAATGGTGAACTCTGCCGGTCAAAGTGTGTTAGTCCCTTACTTTTCTTTTTCACTGACATTCTATGATGACTCCTAACCTTCAGGACTGACTTTATTTTGCTTTGTTAACTTTAATCCCTTAATTTCAATCTGAACTCTTACCAATCAATGTTGTTAATGACCTTACTGATATTTCTTTTTGCTAGTCATCCATTCTGGATTTGTTCTTATTTTTTTTGATACAAATGGCTTAAAATTATATAATTAACTTTTCTCATTATTTTAATAAATGGCTTGTAGAGCCTTAGAAATAAGTTTGACTTTTTCTGATTTGAGGTACAGATTAATATAAATATCGTGCTAAAACTTTGACAAATTCTTTATTCAGACCACCTTTTTGAGATTTCAAATAAAAACAAACAAAAATTTAGGGATTTGAAATTGGACTGGTATTCAATTGTAATGGTTTATGAATTCTCAAGTTCATATTGAACTAACTGAAAATCTCTGGTTCACATCAAAATTATCTAAAAGTATGAGCATGATGTTTGTCGAAAAGTATAGAAAGTTGAGGCCTGGAGGCTTGGTGCACTTTATTCTGTTTTCCTTTTCTTTTTATTGTAACGGAAATGTTGCTGCCTGGAGTTTCATGGTTTGCTTTACATCACTGCACTTGCTGTTGGCTGCCTTGTTGCCATACCATCTTTATTTGTTCGCAGTGCTTTAATTTGTATAACTTAACCTGCTTCATGTTCCAGGGTTTGGCATTTCAATTGATAGATGACGTCCTTGATTTCACAGGCACATCTGCTTCCCTCGGAAAGGGTTCATTATCTGACATTCGTCATGTAATCTCTCTTTCCTTGTTTTGATATCTGAATGGTGGACAAATTAGATGATTGAAACTACTAATTATTTAGAAAAGTTCACATGCCACTGGTAATAATTAATCTAACATAAAATTGACATGAGATTGATACATTTTCAGATGTAGACTTATTTCAATCAAATGCTTATGGAACACCAAGTCATGAATATTGAACTTTCATGTGGTTGTCTTTTTTCACGTGGGCTGTTTCTTTTATCTCCAGAAGGCTGCTTTTTTTTTTTGGCCCTTTTCGTGAACTGCAAATGCTGGATTTTAAATTTGATTGAACTTTGAGTAAGTTTAAGTGATCTTATTAGGGGTGTGCAAAAATTGAATTAAACTGAATAAGAAACGGTTTGGTTTCATATATTTAAAAAGTGTGTTTTTTTGATTCAGTTCAATTTGAAAGTGAACATTTTCAGTTCATTTTTGGTACAACCTGAATTAAGTTTGGCTCGGTTGAAAATATTTAAATCCTAATAAATTTTAGCTGACTTCAGAATAGACACTGCTAGATATCAGTGTTTGACCTGTTGGGACTATTTTTTTCACATGATGGTATTCATTTGGGTAACTAGTATTGCAAATAACAAGTCGTATTATAGCCTACATTTGTTAATTTATCTTTTTTTTTTGAGACAATTTTGCAGGGCATCGTGACAGCTCCAATATTGTTTGCAATGGAGGAGTTCCCCCAGTTGCGCTCACTTGTCGAACAGGGCTTTGACAAACCTGGAAATGTTGAGATTGTAAGTTTCCGTAGACTTCGTTGTCTTTAATGAAATTGAAGGTCTCTCTGACGAATTTACTAAAAACAGGCCTTAGAGTATCTGGGCAAGAGTCGGGGAATACAAAGGACGAGAGAATTAGCTGCAAAGCATGCTAACCTCGCTGCAGAGGCTATCGATTCGCTCCCAGAAACTGAAGATGAACAAGTAAGAATATCAAGGAGGGCATTAGTTGATCTCACTCAAAGAGTAATCACAAGAAATAAGTAGCCCAACACTTTCCATACCAACGATACTGCAATAGGATTTTGCATTTATTATTCATTTCCTTGCCAAGAAAATAAAAACATTTGTAAATTTTGATTTTCTTAGTCAAACACGAAAACATTGTATTTGTACTCCACGCCAACTTCGTGTTTTAACGAGTGTTCTCGTCCCATAAAGATCAGATAAATTTTCTATTTTGGGTGTTAGATACATATGCAAAAGAACTATTACTATTGAGTTAAGAGCTTTGCGGATATCGAGCTGTATATTTTTTAAATAAATGGCTGTAAAAAATTTAATTTTACTTTTTGATAATTCGATTAATTTTTTTTTTAAATGTGAAGATACTAGCTCATTTCAGAAGTGTTTTCTTATCACAGTAGATAGGATTGTAAAGAAAAAATGATTGATTTTTTTTTTTATCCCCAATACATCTTCAATTTTGCTTATGTGGATGTTTTGCTTGCTTCCCTTTCCTCTATCAAAATGATAATTACTTAATAACCAAATAGCATGCTTTATTTTTGTGCTTTAAAAGTAACGTTAGAAGCTATATAATTCCATAAGACGTTCAAGGTATTATTTTCTAGATAAAAAAATGATGATTTCAATTTTCACCTAAGAATTGTAGGGAGATCCTTTTAGAATTTACCAAAATTATTAATTTTTTAAAATATTCTTTTGTGCTGTAAAAGTAATGTGGAAAGTCAATCTGATTCAATCAAAATCATATGGAGTAATACTGAAAATCAGGGGCAACGTTAGAAATATTTTTAAAAGAGGACAATATATTAAATAAATAAAAGTGTAATAATATATATAAAAAAATTAATTACATAATAAACATAAATAAAAATAAAGCTTGACCACCTAAAATATAAGATGGCTTTGCCCTAGTTGAAGATATTATTTTCTAAATGAAGAATTTTTTTTTTAACTTTTGTGAATTTCATAAATATTATTTTTATATTTTAAAAGTAATTATAGAAGCATTCTAATTCAATCAAAGTCATAAGACATTAAAGATATTATTTTCTAGATAAAGAATTGAGAATTATAATTTTTATCTAAAAATCCTAAGGGCTAGCTACTATGATGCACGGAAACGATTTCAGAAACGGAAATGGCGAAACATATTTTTTTTGTAAAATATAGGAAACGGAAATTTGGGGGAAACATGTAAATAGTAAAATTATAGGGGTATATTTATAAATATTAAAAGTTATGAAATTATATATTATATATTATATATTTTCATATATATATATATATATATATATATATATATATATAAATAAACTATTATAACAAATAATAAAATAAATTATTCGAATATATAATAAATATAATAAATTAATAAATTCCATAATAATTATGGGTATTGATGAGGTCCTTTATTTATTAAATAGGTAACTTTTTTAGTGTTTATTAACTATTTGATATTTTTTTATATAGAAAACATGTTTTCTTTTACGAAAGGCCTAATCACTCAAAAACCCCTCACCTTTAAACTTTTTTTCAATTCCACCCCGACGTTGAAAATTTGTCAATTTTACCCACTTTTGAATTTTCCGTTTTCAATTGTACCCCAATATTTTAATTTTTGTTAATTTTTTTACTTAAATGATGAAATCATTCAATTAATTAAGTCTAAACATGAAATTAAATTCTTTTTTATTCAAAAAAGTACAAATAAGTCCTTTATTTTTAAAAACTAACTAAAAACCATAATCAAATTAACATTAATTTAAATTCTTAATTAATTTAACTAAATTTAAATAAATTTTAAAAATATACAATCAATATATGCGAGACATGGAGAATGTTTTAAACAAATTACCAAACGCAAAAGACGTTAATTTAATATTTCAGGGTACAATTGAAACACAAAAATGCAAAATAGGGTAAAATTGACAAATTTTCAACGTCAGGGTATGATTGAAAAGGGCTAAAAGGTCGGGGGTTTTTAAGACATTAGGCCTTTACGAAATGAGTTGAACTTTTAGTATTTACAAATACGGGCGCGAAATGTTTCCAAAGAGTTTTTGAGAATTACCAAAATAGAAACGTTTCCGAAACAGAAAAACTTACCCTAAATAAAGTTTCTGTGCATCATTTTTTAACGAATTCCGTGCATCATAGGTTAGTTAAGTAAAATACATAAAGAGACTACGGAACCACATTTTCAAAGACAACATCGCATTTGGATATAGAATTGGATCCTTTTTCAGGGAATTGTTTTGTATGAATATAGTTCATTATGTAAAATTATGAACCATCCATAAAATACATGACCCATAATATAATTAAATATAATATCCAATCAATAAATAGCTTTTTATTCTAATAACCTCATCTATTTTGCTTTTCACATACACAATTTGAGATCCACGGTATACAAACTGAGAAGAAAAGCGGCCAACTTCAGGAGTCTGAATAGAAGGACAATCCATGTTCTCCCATGATCAAGTTGGAGGAACATGACAAGTGTTACTATTTTTGTTTGATCTTCTAGAGGAACCGAGCTTGTTTGTTGAAAGGACCTGTCACGATCCGATTTTTCGGATCGTGACAAGGGCTGGAGGACGAAAGTATAAACCGAAATTAGAGCTTCAACAATAAATGCAAAATAAACATAAAATAAATCCATAATATATGTCAGGAATCAATCTTGCAGATTAATCATAAAAATGGATCAAAATTGTTTATCAACCATCTTGGCAGTTTAAATGACGTGTTATATTTTTATAAAAAATAAATTGAATAACCTTATTTAAAATAATATAAAAATTTATAAAATTATTTTTATAAATTTTATTTGATATAGAAATATTTTTTAATATATTTATTATGATTAGTGAGAGTACAATTAATCATTTAAATAATAAATAGTAGTTTATACTTTTAAAAAATTTAAATAAAACAATATTACTTATTAATTTTTAAAAATATAGCTACACTTCCAGCCAAACTATACCGAAATTGATCCAAATTGTATATCAATTTTTTGTCTGTTTACCATTATGAAAACTGTTTCATCACATGCTGAATTTTACAATTATGAGTAACGATCATGACAAAGAAGTATAACTGAATATTTTGCCTCTCTAGCTGCATGGTCCACTTCTTATTTTTTCTTTTCAAACTTATCTTTCTTTTCTAATAATGAAAAATCTCAAATTATTAAAATTAAATATAGATGATTTGGAGATTTAATACTTTTGTGTTTATTCAATTCAACTATCTTATTTTCTATAAAATAATTACCATCACTAAATTTATTCTGTTTTAGTGATTTGACGTTCACTTTTCAATAAAAAAGAGATATCTGATCAATAAACTGTAATAATTTTTTAGGTAAACCTACTCTATCATTAAAATTAATTTTTTTAAATTATAACTAAATATATGCTTTTTTTTTAAAACAAAAAATGACTAAATATATATTAATTAGAAGTAAGTGTTGTTTATTGATTAAATTATTTAATGTGATTATATTTCGTGGCATAGATTTAATGGATATATACATAGTTTTATATGTTTTACCATAAGAATTTTTCGTTTAACTGCACAAATATTGGCTTCTTTTTCTGCTGCAATCAATTAAGAATTCTCACAGTTCTCTCTTTCAGATCCAAAAAATTAAGAGAAATGGATTTCAATTCAGAAAATAATAATGCTAATAAATCTCATGCTGTATGTGTACCGTTCCCAGCTCAAGGTCACATAAACCCTATGTTCAAGCTAGCCAAAATTCTTCACTCCAAAGGCTTTTACATTACCTTTGTCAACACGGAATACAATCACAGACGCTTACTTACATCCGGAACATCCCCCGGCTTGCCGGATTTTCGCTTCGAATCCATCCCTGACGGTCTTTTTCATTTAAATAACGATAACGACGACGATGATGGCGGCGGAACACAAGATATTCCTTCTCTTTGTGAATCTACTTCAAAGAATTGTTTGGTTCCGTTTAAAAATTTGCTTCATAAGATCAATAAGGCTTCTTCTACGTCGGAATCTTTGCCGCCGGTGAGTTGTATAATTGCTGACGGTTCGATGAGTTTCACTCTTGATGCAGCTCAAGAGTTCGGAGTTCCTGAGGTATTGTTTTGGACACCTAGTGGTTGTGGTGTTTTGGCATACACCCAATTCTCTAAGCTTGTTGAAAGAGGTTTACCTCTTAAAGGTACATTCATTTCAAGCTTCTAATATACAATTTGTTATTTTATTTTAGGAAAGATCTCATTGAAATTTTTACAATTTCAACCCGCGGCAGATTCAAGATTTTTTCAGTCTGATATTAATTTTTAGTTCACCTCTAACCTTCCGACGGGTCGTACTTAGCTTCTGTCTATCTCTAAATTCACTATAAACACTTCTCTATTTTTAAAAAATTTCTGACGTCGCCCTAGCCTGAGCAGACTCCTACCCTAATCTAAGGGTAGTTCCGCCCCTGATAGAAACAAACCTTTTAAGTTAATATAAAATTATATAAAATTAAAAATTAAATTGTAATCGATAATAAAAAGTTAAGTTTGTTTACAGTTACCGACCTATAGTTCTTTTAATGGTTATCATTATTTCGTTCGTTATATATTAACCATCATTTTTACAACAAGAGGAGGTTACTTTTTACCTTTTTAGATGTCAAAATTGGTTTTGGTATTCAAAATATGTCTTGTAGGTAGGTAGACTCGGTCCACCACGTCATCCGTGAACTAAGCCTATAACATAATGACACGTCAAATGATGGCAATTTTGTATATTTGTTTAATATTTATTTACACATTTGAATAGTAATATTACAAGATTGTCATCATTTTAATGACGTGTCATTATGTGATAGACTTAGTCTACGGATGACGTTGTGGACCGAGTTTATCTAAGAATTTCTGGTCTTGTAGGACATGAATTGCTAAACGTGGATTTATTTACATATGTCTATTATGAGATTGCTAATTGTGTTTACTTAAGAATTTCTAGTTCTTGTGGTTTTGCAGATGAAAGCTACTTAACAAATGGATACTTGGAAACTACCATAGATTGGATTCCAGGCATGAAATCTATCCGATTAAAGGATCTTCCATCTTTCATCAGAACTACAGACCCAAACGCAATAATGCTTAATTTTGTCCCAAAGCTGATTTCACATATTCGTAGAGCTTCTGCACTCATTTTGAACACCTACGATGCACTCGAACAAGACGCTTTACAAGCCCTCTCGACAATTTTTACTCCTACCGACATTTACAGCATCGGTCCGCTTCATTTATTGGAAGCTGGTGATCACATTCCGGGAGATAAACCGAAGGAAATCAGTTCGAATCTGTGGAAAGAAGATTCGGAATGCATAAAATGGCTCGATTCACAAAAACCTAACTCGGTTGTGTTTGTAAATTTCGGAAGTATAGCAGTACTTAACCCTAATCAACTCAACGAGTTTGCTTGGGGACTTGCGAATAGCCAAAAGCCGTTCTTATGGATCAAAAGGCGTGATCTCGTAGTAACGGGCGAATCTGATGTTATAAATACCGACGAATTCCTAATGGAAACAAAGGGTAGAGGATTAATAGCGAGTTGGTGCCCGCAAGAAAAAGTGTTGAAACATCGATCGGTAGGAGTGTTTTTGAGTCATATGGGTTGGAATTCGACGCTCGAAAGTGTGTCCGCCGGTGTTCCGTTGCTTTGTTGGCCGTTTTTCGCTGAGCAACAGACAAATTGTAAGTATGCTTGTAATGAATGGGGGATTGGCATGGAGATAAATAGTGATGTAAAAAGAGAGGAAATTGAAAGTCTTGTAAGAGAAGTGATGGAAGGAGAGAAAGGAAATCGAATGAGAAAGAATGCAAGAGAGTGGAAAATGAAGGCACAAGAAGCTATAAAACCTGGTGGTTCTTCTTATCAGAATTTTGAGAAATTTCTTGCACTTCTTGGAAAGAAAAACTAGAAAGTTATTTTATGTTCATTAGTTTGTATTTTAACTTAAGTTTTATTTTGAAAAATAATAATAATAATTTAATTTTGTAGACGTGATCATCTTATTGAAGTTGTGTTAATTTTTCCCACATTGCTAAGCTATCATTTTGTTGTTGTGTATATAAGTGAATTAGAGTATCTCGAATGGGAATCACCAAATTAATATTTGATGTCTCTTAAACTCCAAAAGAAATATTAAATATTAATTTGATGACTTTTTTTTGATAATATGAGAGTCATTAATTTCTTTTACATCATTTTACTATTTGATAAAATTATGTTTTAATAGAAAATGTGTGGAGGCATTATAGAAACTGTGAAGCTACAATTATGTCAATTTTAGCTTTTTTTTATTATGTTTATCTTAATAATTTAATGTAATTAGGTCGATGCCCGCGTATTACGCGGTTAAAATCAAATAGTTTTATGATTTTTAATAATTTAATCTAAACTTTTGATTAACATAATATTGTTTAAACATATATAATGTCCAATTATTATGTGTTTTTTAAATTAGAAATAATTAATTTAATTAAGTTTAAAATCAAAATATTGGTTGGTTTTATAATTAGTAGAGTTTTTTAAAAAGTAAAAGTTAAAATCTCCACCAAAAAGCTCAACCAAACATCCACTTTATATGTTTGTAATATTTGATAAGGAAATTAATTTAACTCATTATATGCACATTTGGTAAGGAAATTAAGTTGATTATATTAATGAGAAATTCTTATGTAGACTCGGTCTATAACGTCATTCGTAAATTAATCCAATCATATCATAACACCTCATTAAAATGAGGGTATTCTTGTAATTTCGTTTGTTATTTGCATACACTTTTAATAATGATATTACAAGAATATCCTCATTTTAATGAAGTGTTATGATATAATTGGCTTAGTCCACGGATGACGTGATGGACTGAGTATATCTAAGAATTTCTCTATATTAATAATGTTTACCTATTTGGTAAGTTAAACTCAATTAATTTTACTTTGACATATTTGGTAAGTTGACTCATTTAATAGTACTATTAATTATGTTCACTAATCAAGCCATTTTCTTTTAGGTTCAAAGTTTATTTCAATAAGTCAGAATTAAATCGACTCAATTAATATTTCACATTAATTTCAAGTTTATTTCTTTATATATCTATATATTAATTAGTTCAATCTGAAGGAATCAATAACTTTCACCAAAATGCCCAGAAACAAAATCCCATTCAAATATATTCACATCCTTGTAATTTTCTTCTCATGCAAATGCTATAGTATGGAATATAATGAAAATGTAGTGAGGGGGATGTTTGTGTTTGGTAGCTCTCTGGTTGACAATGGCAACAATAATTTTCTCAACACAAATTCTAAATCCAATTATACGCCTTATGGAGTAGATTTTCGTTACGGACCAACAGGAAGATTCACAAATGGAAAAAATGTTATCGATTTTCTTTCCGATAAGCTTCATCTTCCTTTTATTCCACCCTTTTTAGATCCTTCAACCGTCGGAAGTAAAATAATCCACGGTGTAAGCTTTGCGTCCGGTGCTTCAGGAATTCTAAACGACACTGGATCACAATTTGTAAGATATGAACAATTTTTATTTTATTATCATCTTCTCATTCTCATTCTCATTCTCATTCTCATTCTCATTCTCATTCTCATTCTCATTTTCATTTTCATTTCCATTTTTACGTTTTTTTGAAGATGCAATGGTAGAACCTGTTCATGAGTACCATTATTTTTTTATTGCAACTATTGGAAGTTTATCACTTGTAATTTTTATTTGGTAAAATTAAGTCACACATCCATAACTATGACAAAATTGGCATAAATGTTTTCTAAAAATAATTTTAATAATATGATCCTTCAATACTACAAGTCATGGCAGTTATATTAAAAAACAAATAAAAACATTAAAGAGTCTATTTAATAAAATTAGATACATTAAGTTATTTTTATGATCAATTATTACATTTTCAGAGAAATATTTTAGAAATTTTATTATACTCAATTTAGATAAAGAAACAGATAATTTACATTTTTTTTATAAAACTAGAATTTCTTTTTAAATTTTCTATCATTTTTCCTTCATTTTGGAATATTAATTATCATAAAAATAAGTTGGGAGACTAAAAAATATTATAATTTAATTATTTAGACGTTTCATTTATTTTATTTAGGCCTAATGTCTTAAAAAACCCCGACCTTTTAGCCCCTTTTCAATTATACCATGACGTTGAAAATTTATCAATTTTACTCTATTTTGCATTTTTGTGTTTCAATTGTACCCTGAAATATTAAATTAACGTCTTTTTTACTTGAAAAAAATTTAAAAACATCCTCCATGTCTAGCATATATTAATTGTATGTTTTTAAAATTTATTTAAATTTAGTTAAATTAATTAAGAATTTAAAATAGTGTTAATTTGATTATAGTTTTTAGTTAGTTTTTAATAATAAAGGACTTATTTGTACTTTTTTGAAGAAAAAAGAATTTAATTTCATCTTTAGACTTAGTTAATTAAATGATTTCATCATTTAAGTAAAAAAATTAATAAAAATTAAAAACTTGGGGTACAATTGAAAACGGAAAATTCAAAAGTGGGTAAAATTGACAATTTTTCAACGTCGGGGTGGAATTGAAAAAAAGTCTAAAGGTGAGGGGTTTTTGAGTGATTAGACCTTTTATTTATTGTTTAGACATAACTATTAGAATTTACAAAATAAACGGATCAGACCATCAAATTTATGTTTCAAGATATTTTGTTATTATGATAGTTTTTTTTTGCCGTTTTAACTATTATTATAGAGAATAATTTTATATCTTTTAGCATGTCGATTGCACTATTAAATGATAAATTTAGTTCTGAAAATTTTGTGATTTTTTTTAAAGTTCAAAATTGAGTCTTCAAGTTTTGATGAAAACAGGGAGTGATGAGTTTGCATAAGCAAATGAAGAACTTTGAGGAGGCTACATTGCCACAATTAGAAAAGGAATTAGGTGAGACAAGTGATAAATTTGTAAAAAATTACTTGTTTGTATTTGGAGTTGGAGGGAATGATTACACACTCAATTTCTTCACTAATCCACCCAATGTCTCTCTTGAGGTTTTCACTATAAATCTCATTAACTCATTGTCAACTCACCTTCAGGTGCAATTTTTTTCCTTCTCTTCTTTCTCATGCATTCTTATATATATTCTTAGTATATATATATATAAATTTTGAAAGGGTACTAAACTATACAAAAATTGCAAAATGAATACTGGATAAGTTTTTTAATTACAAAATAGATACTAAATTTAGCGAAACGTTATAAAAGAAGAACTTTCAGTCACGTGTTCCCTACTGATTGGACAAAAAAATGGCCGAGAGTCCTTGTTTTGTAACGTTTCGTTAAATTTAATATCCATCTTGTAACAAAATTATTCAGTATTTATTTTAAAACTTTCGCATAGTTCAAAACTCTTCCAAGGTTACTATTTTTTAAAAAAACGTCAAATTTTATCTTAGTTCAATTTGTACCGAATACAAACCGTAATTTAGTGTAACTCAGTTGACATTTATATCATCTTTAAACATAAAATTTCGAGTTCAATCAAATCGCCTTAAATAAAACTAAGAAATTGAGGTAAGCATTTTAAACTTAGGCCTAATCACTCGACCTTTTCCCTCACCCCAGCCTTTAGCCCTTTTTGCAATTATATTTTTATGTAGGAATTTTTTCAATTTTACTCTAATTTGCTTTTTTGTGTTTCAATTGTACCCCAAATTATTAAACTAACCTCTTTTCACTTGAAAAAAAGGTTTAAAATAATCCTTCATTTTTTGCGTATATTATAATTAGACGCTAATGTTATTGATGATATAAAAGCCTTCTCCCCCACTAAAATTAAAAAATAATAATAACTTAATTTATATAAATTATCAATAACTTTTTAAAATCAAAACCGTTAAACAATACCCTTCACATGAAATCGACTTACAAAAAAATTAAAAAAATATTAATAATTAATATAAGTTAAAAAAATTAAAAAAAATTTACTTTTTACCGACCCGCTGGAACTCCTTTTGAAATCTGAGAAGAAGTAAAAGCAGCTCTTTGCTTTTTCAAGAGAAGGAGTTGCTACTCCTTCTCAAGATCTTGGAAGGAGCTTCTTCTCAGATCTGAGAAGGACGCTCCTTCTCAGATCTGAAAAGGAGCTGCCGCTCCTTTTCAAATTTAAGAAGGAACGGCAGCACCTTCTCCATCGAAGAAAGAACTCCGTCCTCCAGTGGGTCATGGTGGTATCAGTATACGGTGCCGGCGATGGGGACAGAAGCAATTTTAATAATTTGGTTTTTAATTTATTTAATTTTTAATAAAATTTAAAAACTTAATTAATTATTTATTCAAGATTTATTTGAAAATTTTAAAAGATGAAGGATTTGTTAGTATTTTTTAAATAGAAAAAATATGATAATGCAATTCTATTTAGTTGTTTTGAATTTTTCATCTTTAAAGTAATTAAATTGACAGAATTTTTAAAATTTATAGTACAATTGAAACACAGATTAAAAGGACAAATTAAGATAAAACTAAAAAACAAATCCTACTTTAGGATATAATTACAAAAGGGGCTAAAAATAGAGGATTTTGAGCGATTAGGCCTTAAACTTATCCATCATAATTAAAATAACTTTTAGAAATGCAAATTTAACGAATTCTGATGATATTGGTGCAGACATTGTACAATTTAGGGGCTCGAAAGTTCGTAATGATGTCTGCATATCCACTGGGTTGTTATCCAAGTGCCAAAAAATCCCAAGAACTAGCTGATGTCCTATGCATTCAGCATCTAAACGAAGCTGCTGAACTCTTCAATTCTAAATTAAAATCTTTGGTAGATTCTAAAGATTCAACAATGCCTGCTTCCAACATTGTCTTAGTCAATTGTTATGACATCACTATTGATCTCATCTTAAATCCTGCCTCTAGTGGTAATTTCAACTTTTTTCCTATGAAATTATCCCTTTTTATTATAATTTTTTTGGTTTAGTTGTACCAAAAAAATCAAGCATTTTTAAATTTTATAAAAATATATTTAATTTTTAAAAATTGTCAATTTATTTCAATTAAGCCATTTCATTGGAATCTATCCAAATTTCTAAAATTAATTTAATTGTACATAAGTGAAAATTGATTGTATAATCCTTTAAAAGTCACGTGGTTTCCTTAAATTATAATTTCATATTTTATGCCAATTTGACAATACCACACATATATTATTAAATCGATTTTGGAAAATTAAATAAATTTTTAGCGAATTTGTAAAATTGAGATAAATTTATAATTTTTAGAAGGTTTGGATAATTTTTAAAAAGTGGAAAAGTCTTTCCTGTTTTTTATTTATTTTTGACGATCATCACATTTCATTAAATAATACATTGATTATAAATACAGAATATTTTTTTAATACCACAAAGATGGAGAAACATATCTAATATCTTAAAGTTGAATTACAACGTCTTTAACATTAGAATATCATGTGAAAAATAAATTTTCTTTCGATCAATATATATATTTAATCAGAACACTATAGATTTGTTTTCTTGAAAGCAAAAATATACTAGCACTATGATAAAGAATTTAGATATTTCAGCTGCATTAAAGTTTATTAGATAGACATTTATCGTTCTATTACGTTCAATTTTGAATTAACTAATATTCAAAATAATGCTCGGAACGAATTGGTTCTACAAAAATTAATTATTCACACCATAAGTTGATCAAACTTAAATTTTTAATTATGTATAAAATTTGTGTATAACAGGATTTGAAGATTCAAGAAATGCATGTTGTGAAGTAACATCCGTAAGCAATGGCGCAGCTTGTGAGCCAAACGGAAAAATTTGTAAAGATAGAAGCAATTATGTGTTCTTTGATGGTGTTCATCCTACAGAAGCAGTCAATGATATAATCATACTTAAGGCTTTTTATTCTCATCTTCAATCTGAAGTTTATCCCATTAATATAGAACAATTAGTGATGAGCCAACCGATCAAATCAATTTGATTTTGTTAATTCGGTGTAAGTTAATTTATGATATCATTCTGATTGATTTGAATTTAGTTTGGTTCATTTTGATTAGGCAAAAGGTACGAAAATCTTTATAGTTTTTACAAAAGTACAGATTTTTTTTTTATTTTTTTTAGTATAATTAAGTCTCTTTTGTTTTCAAATAGAACAAATAACTCATTTCGTCCAACACTATTAGAAATACTCGTTAATTACTGACATGTCTCTCATAATAATATAGGAAAAAAGTTCAAAAATGATTTTAATGTTCAAAATATTTATCAAAAATTTAAGGGTGTAAGTGCCCCAAAAGTAAATTAAAAGAGTTTATTTGTTTGATTTTAAAACAACGGGAGTTTAATTGTTCAATTTTAAAAACACGAGTGCTTAATTATGTCCAAAAAATAAAAGAGCTGATTTGTATTTTTGAGAAAAAGTTAGTTTTTTTTGTATATTCTGCCTTTTGATTATACTAGTTTCGCATTATGTGCTATGCACGTGGCTCGTAACGTAACTCGTCAATGTAAATATTAGTAAATTTATTATAATTATATCAATTTTTTTATTTATAATTAATATTAAATTAGTTAAGAATTTTTATAAAAACAAATATAATATATTCGGTTATTAATTTTTTTTCCATACTGAGTTTATTCTTCTTTTGGTTTTATAATAACTATAATTATATGAGTTTATTCTTCCAAAGTCATGGATCTGTTCTTAAACAGATCCACATCGGTTAAATAAATTTTCTTTTTCTCTCAAATTTTATCAGTGTTCATACTAATATTCCATTTCGCTCGTACAAGTCATAATTTATAGCTTTTGTTTTTTGAACAAGTTATAGTCGATTCTGAAGTGATAGATTTACTTACTCACTTACACCTGTCTTATAGCTCGAAAAACCGTGATTGTGAGTATATAGATTCTCGCTCCTGTCCATCAATTACTAAGGATGAACTCACTCTCTTTTGGCTCCCTGGCTGGTATGCTTGGCTGAGTTGGATCAGTTATGGCCTTCTGGTTGCTATAGAGGCTTCTTTCGATCGGGCAAGGTTGCATTCCCTTCCTTTGATAGGGGAAGGCATTAGGAAAAATTACAGAAATAAGCCAAAAGCGCTGATTTATTTCAAAAATGCTAAGTTTCCTAATTGTTTTCATTGACTGCTAATTTGTCATTTACAATAAATACTTAAAAAGGATAACTTATTACAATTAATACCTACTTAATCCTAACCCTTCCATCTAATTAGTTATCGCCTCCATCCCTTTTCACATTTCCTTTGCCACCACCGCTGTCGTGACGATCACCATTCAAGCCCGACAATCGGCTTCTCTCCGATCATCCCCACTAGCCCTGCTCCAAAACACCATTATTAATGCAGCTAAACGTCTGATTAAAAAAGTTTCGCTCAACACCGCATCGTCAACAACAACGACAAACTCAACAATTTCAACTCCGACGAGATCTGATGAACATACAATACGACATTAAAATACAGGTGAAAGTCAAGGTGATAGAGGTGGAGGGCCCTCGAGAAAAGATAATCTGCAATTTCAAGCACTTTAATCTCGATTCCCAGCTCATCAAACGACTCCATCGTCAAACGGAAGCTGAAGATCGAGGCTTGGTTCAGCACGAGGAAGACGAGTGTTGCATCAGGATTGCTCTCAGCCACGTGGGGAATCTCATTTTTTATTTCTGTGTGTTTCAAGAAAGAGTAAAAGATGTGCCTTTTTAGATTTATTTTGGTATTTTTCTGAGCGGTTTTGGCTGGGTATGTTGCTTGGAGGACGGTCAGATTGTAGTCGGAGATTGAAAGTGCAATTTTCGATGATTCAACGCCGGAGAAGAAGCCATTGCAAGATAATAACACTAATCAAGAATTCAATGCAAAGAGGTTATGTTTATTTTTTTTCTTAATTAAAATCTTGAATTTCAAATTTGGTTCTTTCTTTCTTTCTTGAATTTCTGTTTTATATTTGTTTTTTAATTCTTAATTTTATTTAATGCAGATGGTTCAAAATGGATTTTAGATATCTGTTGACATGGCTAGTAGAAAATAATTAGTGGAGAAATCTAAAGGAGATGAAGAAAGATGAGAAAGTGAAGAGCAACTAGGATTTGATTATGGTTTTTTGTCATTTTCCTTCTATTTTGTTTCTCTTTTTTCTTTTTGTGGTAAAAGATAGAGATTAAAATTTCACAGTAGGTACTTGTAATTTTCAGTATGTAGACAATCAGTTGATAATTTTTTTTGGATTGGAGCTTGAAAATGTTTGTGCATACGTTGATAATCCCCCCCTTTGCAATTATAAGGAATTGAATTAAAAGTGAATTTACACACCATGACTTATATTTTGTTCTTGTAAAAGTTTGAGTTTGATGATTCTGATGGAGTTGTTGATTAGGACGGTGTTCTGTAATATTTAATAATATTAGTGTTGGTAATTATTAATTAGAAAGATGTTATGTAATATTAGATAAAATTAGCGTTTGTAATTATTGTTTACATTTTTGTTAATGAAAAAGTTATTTTAGTTTAAATTTTAATATGAGTTTGAGATTTGATAAATATGAGAACTGGGTATAATTTTTAAAATGCAATAATTTCATTTTTTAAGTTTATGCAGCAAATACTGGGCGTCGAGGTGGAAAAGTTGGATACAAAATTGAAATTCGGTTCGGTGCCACATATTTCATACATTTATGATACATATCAGATACATCACAAATACATTTATGACGACATTATATTGTTATTGGTTCATCTTTCTTATTTATAGATCATGTATATACATATTAGATACATCACCTGATACGTCATATAGATATACCACCAGTACATTGTAAATACATTACTGATATATCGTAAATACATCAATAATACTTTAATATACATTGTTGATACATCGTTCGATTTTTATACTAGTGACCCATACAAGTATTAAAATTATATTTAATATGTATTATGTAAAATGTTTACATTTTTTCACATAAACTCAAAGATTAACTTCAATTTGTGATAAATTTTATGACAACATTATATTGCTATGGGTTCATCTTTTTTTATTTATTTATATATCATGTATATAAATATTGGATACATCAATGATACATTATAGATA
Source organism: Mercurialis annua (assembly GCF_937616625.2). Classification (NCBI taxonomy): domain Eukaryota; kingdom Viridiplantae; phylum Streptophyta; class Magnoliopsida; order Malpighiales; family Euphorbiaceae; genus Mercurialis; species Mercurialis annua. Next base: position 4,957,527 of record NC_065577.1, read on the forward strand.
CATCACCTAATACGTCATTGATGTACCACCAGTACATTTTAGATACATTCATCATAAATACATCAATAATACATTATCGATACATCTTTAATACATCGTGGATACATCAATCGATTTTTAAACTAGCGAAATAGCCCATACAAGTGATAATTATATGCTAACGCTAGTTCATCTTTGATCACAAGTCAATTTAATTATTACGCTCGAGAGAGTGTTAGAAAATGAGACCATGAGTAAAGCATTCCCTCTTATGATACATTGCAGACTAATTTTTTTTAAATTGTAAAAAAAATATTATAACATAAGCGTTAAGTTATGATACATATAGATACATGTTTGATGTAAAATTTATACATTGTAATTTTTATATTAAAATAGATGTATTATTAAAATTGTATTTAATATGTATTATTTATGTATCGTAGATGTATTATTAAAATTATATTTAATATATATTATTTGTGTATTTTGATATGCATTATGTATAAATTGTGTATCAAAAACTTTTTGTACGCATTACATCTATTGACATATTTTCTGATTTTTTGCTCTATTTTTTATATAATTGATGGCACAATAGTGTATTTAATATTTTAGATTACAGTAGTAGAAAGAGATATTATTTGTGTATTTAGTATGTTTTTTTGGTGTATTTTAAGATGTACCATTAAAGTTGTATTTAATATGTATTATTTGTATTTAAGATGTACCATTAAAGTTGTATTTAATATGAAAAAATTCTGAAGTAAATTGTGTCCGTTTGAATAGTTTTTGAGACGCACAAATAATACTGCATATTAAAAATATAATTTTGAGACACATAAATAATACATATAAATAATATAGTTTTGAAACACATAAATAATATATACATTTATTATTTTTATCAATAGTGATAGATTTAATGAAGGGGATACATATTGTTATTAGTTCATTTTTTTTATATATCACATGTATGTAATATGTTATATTGCTATTATTTGATGCGTGAATTTTAATTAAAGTATGTGATACATATATCTTTTAATTTAATATATATTATACATACTGCTTAGAGACACCTAAATAATACATATTAATAATTTATTTATTTATTTATTTATTTATTTATTTTTGTTTTAGAAATAAGAAACAATAATCATCAAATACGTCCTCGATACATATCTGATACATAACAGATACATATCCGATACATGTTTGAATAGTTTTGAAAAACTGACGCGTGACTGACGCACGTGTAAGACGCGCGTCAGACGCGCTTCTGACGCGTTTTGACAGCTGTTTAGAACGTTTTTTTTTTTGCTTTTTTTTGCTATTTGAGTAAGACATGTGTCTCTTATTTAGTGGTTAGGTATAAAATGTAAACTTTTTAAGTTTTTAGGTGCTAGTGTAATAAATGAGTTTAGTTAGCATTTTTGTAAACTTTATTAATTTTTTGAGAAGATAACAAAAATATTCAAAAAATGGAAGAAAATAACAAAAATGCTAAGTTTGTTGAAATATTACATGAGCACCTCAAAAAGCTGAAACTTTACATTTAATACCTTATCAGTGAGGATGCAACACATGGCACACACAAAACAAGTAAAAAAAAGTCAAAAACGCGTCAAATAGGTCAAAAACGCGTCAGAAACGCGTCTGACATGTGTCTGCCACGCGCATCAGAGTTGTGCACCAATCACGCGTCAGTTTGTCAAAACTATTCAAACATGTATCATTTATGTATCTGTTATGTATCAGATATGTATTAAGGACATATTTGATTATTATTTTTTCATTTTTCTTTAACAAAAATAAATAAATAAATAAATAAATATATTTATTAATATGTATTATTTATGTGTCTCGAAGGTGTATGTATAATATATTTTAAATTAAAATATATATGTATCACATATTTTAATTAAAATTCACGCATTAAATAATATCAATAGCCTCTTATAATAATCCATCAATTTTAATATAAAAATTACAATGTATAAATTATACATCAAACATGTATCTATAATGTATCATAACTTAACATTTATGTTATAACAAAATTACAAAAAAAAAAATTTAGTCTGCAATGTATCATAAGAGGGAATGTTTTACTCATGGCCTCATTTTCTAACACTCTCTCGAGCATAATAATTAAATTGACTTGTGATCAAAGATGAACTAGCGTTAACATATAATTATCACTTGTATGGGCTACTCCACTAGTTTAAAAATCGATTGATGTATCTACGATGTATCAAAGATGCATCGGTAATGTATTATTGATGTATTTATGATGTATCAATAATGTATCTATAATGTACCGGTGGTACATCTATGACGTATCAGGTGATGTATCTATAATGTATCATTGGTGTATATGTATAGTATTTTTATTTGAATTGTATATTTAACGCATTGAATATATAATTTACGGGTAGTTAAAATGTATCTATAACATATATTAAAATAAAAATATGCCACATGCTATGTAATTTGTACAAAATATTTATCAATGATACGTATTAAGGATATATTTATCATGTTTTAATTGTATATGAAAGATGTATCTAACAAATACATCTATAATGTATCTGATATGTATAAGCTGTTTTTGGTATGTATTGATGATGTATCGGAGATGTATGGATATGCATAAGAAATGTATCGAAAATGTATTTTGAAGGCATTGAGGTACCACCATTGACGAAGTGACGCACATACTATTAGGGATATATCTATCATGTATAAATTATATATCAAAAATTTATATAACAAATACAACTAAAAAACATATCAAACACGTTTAATGAATTAATATATATATATATATATATATATATATATATATATATATATATATATATATATATATATATATATATATATATATATATATATATATATAAATGAATCTATTTGAGCTGTTTCTGACATGTATTGGAGATGTATAATATATGTATTTGGATATGTATCAAACATGTATTTTGAAGTTAGCAAATAATAATATACTAATCCATATCACATAATGCATAAAAAATAAAAAATAACACATCTCTTAAATAATATAAATAGATGGTACATCTCAACTACATAAATAATATAAGTTCAAAATTTAAAGAAAACTACACATACATTGGAAAATAAGATACAAAAACTTGCCGCTTCTTACTCGACGCCATATTCTGAGGTAACTTCATGAGAGCTGTTGATCGTGTCTCTTATTTGAGCTGTTTCTGACATGTATTGGAGATGCATAATATATGTATTTGATATGTATAAAACATGTATTTCGAAATTAGCAAATAATAATATACGAATCCATATCATTTGTTGTCGAACAAACAATAAAACAAGCAATCTTTATCAGAAAACAAACAGAGAACAGAGACTATATTGATTGAAGTTTTGTAGATTACAAACTTAAAGAAATACAAAGCTACTAAGCAGTATTTATAGAAAGAAATCAAGGACTATTTTTAACTCCTAATTTACACACTAATGGCATGTTATCCAGCTGTAATCCAGCTATTATCCAGCTGTTATCTAGCTGGCAGGGACAAGTCATCAGAGCAACAACAAGGCAGCCACAAGAGCAGCAGAGATGGAGGCATCAATTTCTTCATATTATGTGTTACCCCCCCCTCAAGCTAGGCATAGGTATCAAACATGCCTAGCTTGATAAGAAAACACATAAGCAGCACCTTGAGTTGCTTCATTATGCTTCATGTTCATCAACAAAACATTGTAAGCAGATTTAGCCTTGATGCCTGCTTGATAAGCAGCTTCAGCAATTTATTAGCAGCAAATGGAGTAGATAAATCTGTTAATCCCCCAAAATAATTGGTCTGAACCATTTTAACAACTCCGAGTAATTCAGCACTGTGTATTTTTTCAACAATCCACATATAATGAACTCATTCCCCAAACTGCCATTCAGATTAATTCATTGCCATCTCCATTGAGGAATTTCAGCAAACATGTAGTGAGCAAAACTAAGAACTCTTTAATGAAGAATCTGAACCAAAACCAAAACTTCTGTACTTTCTTCAACAAGTATTCCAATAAAATCAATCTATAATGCCAATACTTGCCAATACATGCATTCAACTGATTACTGTATATATCAATTAATGAACAAACTGATGTTATGAACTAAACAACCAATGAAACAAAAATCAAATTGAGATTGAATTACTCAAATGATAACAAAGAGAGAAAGGATTTGCAGAGATATTTTGGAATTAGAAATTGATATTTGTGAGAAAAATGAAGATTAATCACAAATATTGTGAACAAAGGGATAAGAAATTGAGAAATCAAATCAGAGATTGATCGAAGAACATCAAGAATTAGAGAATATGAGAATATATCTTAATTGACGAGCTGAAATTGCTTATCAAACAAGAACCAGAACTGATAGTGGATACTAAAATAGAAAATTGAAATCAATAGCTATGAATTGATAGAAATTGATAAGATGAACTGAGAATTTAGTAAAACAGAAAATCAAATCAGAATTGAGTTGAACAAATCAAACGTTGATCAAATCAAAGAATCAAAGAGATAGAACCTGAAATCAAGAGCAACCGTGAACTGAATAATCGAATAGGAACCTGAAATTGAAGCTTTGAAGCTGAAAATCATTGATAGCAATGATAAAAACCTGAAATCGAACTTGAAATTGAAACTCGAGACACTGATAACAATGCTCGCAACTGAAAATCAATCACTGATAGCAAAGAGCTGATACTGATACCGATAGAAAATCACCGATAGCGATGAACGAGAAATTAGAGTCACCGATAGCGATGCTCAACAAACTGAATCTGAAATCAATCCGGACTGCTGGGACTGGACATCCAGTTCAGTACAACGGAGAAGAAACGATAAAACTGAAACGCGGCGGCAACTCCGGCGGCAACGCCTGATCCCGGGCTCGAACCCGCTCTGATACCATATCAGAAAACAAACAGAGAACAGAGACTATATTGATTGAAGTTTTGTAGATTACAAACTTAAAGAAATACAAAGCTACTAAGCAGTATTTATAGAAAGAAATCAAGGACTATTTTTAACTCCTAATTTACACACTAATGGCATGTTATCCAGCTGTAATCCAGCTATTATCCAGCTGTTATCTAGCTGGCAGGGACAAGTCATCAGAGCAACAACAAGGCAGCCACAAGAGCAGCAGAGATGGAGGCATCAATTTCTTCATATTCTGTGTTAATCTTCAAGAATATCGGTTCCAAAATTCCATCACCTGCAATCTGAATTCAGTTATAATTAAACATAAAGTTAAGAACACATAACCAAAAAATATCAAACAAAAAATGATTACAAAATAAATAAAATCAGTAGCAGCAGAAATTTAGTGTTGTTATTTAACTCCTAGCTCCTGGGTTTGGAACATGAAGCTAATGACAACAGAAACTTCATGAGTTTTTTTTACCCTATTTTCATTAACAAAGGTACAAGAGTATTATTGAAATTCAAATTCAATACACAATTATACTGTAGAATAATAAACAATTAAATCTAATAGTTTCAATAAAATCAATTAACATAATGCGAATCAACTAATAATAAGGCTCAGATAATCCAATAAATTTCATAAATGATGCAATAATCTCAAGTAGGTTCTTCCTGTTTAAACTTGATACCAACTGTACCTCAAAACATAGTATATATCATCACTACCATAGTTCGTCAGCCAATTAAACAAAAACATAGGTCAATGTATCTTATAATCAAACATTTTAAAGTAGACAAAATCATATCAAAATCATGAATAGAATTGTAGTGTCAAATTTCCTGAAAATTTTAAAATCACCTGTCAAAAATAAAACAAAATAAATCCAACATCACAATTACGGATAAATCAAATTTAGAACAGAAAGTGCAGTCCTGCTGTTGCATTTTTCACATCCGCCCTTTAATTTCTGACGTAAATTTATTTCTTCTCTAATCAAATCAAAAAAAAAATTAAAATTCCCAAAATTAATTAATTTATAGAATTGATAAACAATCCCTAAATTGAGATTTATATGAATTCACTAACTCATTCACCGTGAAATCGATGATGTTGGTCGACAAATTAAGAGGATTAATGGAGATGAAGCACGAAGCTGTACAAATGGTGTCGGGAGGGTTGAGATTGAAGGGATGGAGAAAGTGGGTTAATTGTAATTGGAGTGCCACATGTAGGGTAGGGATGCTTCTCGTACAACATGTAAAATAATCCAGTTATTAGTATTTTAATGTAATAAATAAATTAGCACTGATGAAAGAATATGGGAGCCTTAGCAATTTTGTAATAAAGGCCCGTGTTTAGCCCATATGTGTAATTTTCTCTAATTTTTTTGTATAGTTTTGTAATCTTCTCAAGGCATTAATGGCAAACAGGCCCGCTAACTCTAAAAAAAAAATTAAAGTTGGTGTCAAAACTTTTTATATTTTATAATTTAGCCTATATTTTTAAAAAAATTCCTCCCCGCGCAATACATATGCAATTTAGCCCTTCCAATGTTAAAATATTGGCTCCGTTGTTGATTATCATAATCTTATTTGCTAATCCCTTCATATTTTTATATGTTTTATAGGCATCCTATATATATTATCAGAATATTTTAATCAATATAGAGGGGTGCTAACTAGAAAATCATATTAGGTGCAAAAATCGAACTTAACGAATAATCCATCTAAATTAATAAATTCTTTTTAATTTAATTTGACGTTACATAGAAAAGTAGATTTTCAGTTCAATTTTGGTAAATTTGAGTGCAAACTATCAAAAAGAGTAACCTAATTAAAACAAAAAATTAAATCAACTTCTAGATTGTTTTGTTTATGTACATAATTTGAGTTAAAGCAATATTATTATTTTTAGTTTTTTTAACACATTTACCATAATTAATGAAGGACTGAAGTGATATATAAAGAGCAAGTATCATCGCAGTTAAAAATAATTTTCTATAATTTAATATCAAAAAATGTTATTTATCAATTTGGATGTTACAATGCAAAAGCGCGACAAATAAATTGAAAATAAGTTTATTATCACCCACCATGGGTTGGCTCAATTGGTTACAAATGTGGACAGTAAGCATGAGGCTTAAAAGAACCAAGATTTGAATCTCATTTCCCACAAATAGGACTTATTGGAAGCATTTGTGAATGAGTTGTTAAACCCATATTAAGTGGGAGGTCCGGGCGGTGGGATGCCGAGACTAGCCTCTCCGGGAGTTTACTCAGGTGGTCGGGCTCTGCCGGGGGTTCCCTCGTCACGAAAAATAAATAAATTTATTATCATAGTTTTTTAACTTATTTAGCTTTTCTCGTAAAAAAAAAAAATTAAAACTTTTACATTTTAATACTCTTTAGTTTTCAACTCAAATCACCTAATTTACTTTGTATTTTTTTAAAATAAATTATAATAATATCCAGCACAGATGTATATTTGCTTATGATAATATATATTTTCTACTTTATCATGTATTAAAAGTATTCAAAGATGCGTCATTTGTGATAATATATATTTTCTACTTTATCATGTATTAAGTTGTATTTAAATAATTTTAAGATATATTTGAATTGTTTCTAAAATTTGATAATCTATATAAAATCAAAAAATCATAAATATTTCTTTTTTTACTTATATTCAGATATGTATAAGATTTATTTTAATTGTATATTTTATCTTTGCAACAATGGTAATAAATTTTTAAAAATAATGATATTGTTATTGATTGAGTTTTTTTTGTGTATCTATCATTGTATACACAAAAATATATTGCATTAATGTGCTGTTGGAGATGAAACTAATCAATGTAGAGCATACTTTTACAAAAAAAATTCTTCAGAAAAATAGCTTTACGAATTTTTTTAATATTTGTAAATATTTAAAAATACAAAATAATGAAACTGGAGTTAACATAGATAAGAGATAGTGTATGTTGTGTTCGAGTATGTGGTAAGATCTAATGGTGTTTAGGCTACTATATTGCGAGTTTGTTAATGATGGCTAAAAAATCTAAAATCGTCCGGATTAACTCATATTAGAATATTTAATTTTTTTTAAATCATTTAGGTCAATCCTGCATGTAATAATTTAGTGTTAAAATTCAAAAAATAGCTATAAAGGTTATGAATATTTTAAAATAAATTAATTCTGCCAATTTTGAAAGGTTGAGCTATAACTGATAAAGATTTAAGTAGCAATTTGTCCCTTGAACTTGTAAGCAACGGGCAATTCACACATAAATTAATTTTATTGGCAAATCAGTACACGAACTTGGTGATTATGGGCACTTAGCCCATTTTGGCAAATTAACTTACAAGTTAAGGGGCAAATTGCCAATTTAAGAGATAATTAACTTATAAATTGAAGGGGCAAATTGCCAAAATGGGGCAAATTGTCCATAATCACCAAGTTTGTGTATTGATTTGCCCCCAAAATTAATTTATGTGTTAATTGCCCATTACTTACAAGTTGAGGGGGCATTTTGCCACTTAAGTCACTGATGAAACCAATAACTAATAAAAAATAACCCTTTTTATAATGAGGTTGTTTGTTTTTGGAGGAGAAGGAGACATCACTTGTCATATAGATTCTTTTTTTATTACAAAGAGAGTTTAAGGCCAAAGAGAAAATTAAGAGGGTTTACATATTCTAGAAATGGATTTGACCATGTCATCGATGATAATATGAGAAATGCCAATAAACATGTCTATATAAACTATCAACCCTAAGGAATGGGTAAAGCCGAGGTTTGCGATCCAATCCGCACATCAGTTGCTCTCTCTATAAGTGTGCCGAATAAGAACACTCCACTCTCTCGCTAGAAGGTTACGAATGACACTGAGAAGGTTAAAATTACCATTAACACTGGTATCAATACTCAAGGGAGCTTCAACCGCAAATTTACTATCCATTTCTAAGATCACTTTCTTGTAGCCTCTATTTCAAGCAATGCCTAGGCCATCGACAGCACTCCAAAGCTTAGCTTTAAGCACTGTACATCTGCCAATAAACCTACTATAACAAAAGATGCATGTCCCCTCATTATCTCTACAAACCCCTCCTGCAACAACAGTATTCGGAGGAGAGTGAACAAAGCCGTTAGTATTTAGCTTCAACCAGTCAGGCGGAGGAGCATTCCACCCAATGAGAACAACGGTTTTGGGTCCGATACCAGGCTGAGAAAGTTGCGAGAACCGCTGCGCTTGGTCAGTGTAAAACACCATAGATATGATGGAATGAACAATGTCTTTCGAGCTACTTCTTTCATTTTTAAAAATAAGATTATTGTGATGAGTTTAAAGAGTTCAACAGGTGATGCCAAACGTAACAACCCAGCCTTTTGCCTTTATCATAGTCAATCCCTGTAAGTTAAGAGAAAACCAATTAGTGAAGGGCATGTTAAAGAAGGAGGAATTGATGTTTGCATTAATAATTTTACGCCACACTTTCCTTGCAAAGATACTGGAACGGAAAACATGCTCTCCATCCTTAACACAGCTACCGCAAATAGGACATGATTCATCATCGGTTAAGTGTCGTCTTTTATGCTCGTGATTAGTAAGAAGCTTATTTTTGTCGCAAATCCGTAACAATGTTCTCACACGATGTGCCCCCTGCAATTCCACACCGCATTCCACAATTTATTTGTGACATCGTGATTCCAGTTATCCTGGATCTCAAATGCAGACTTGACCGTCATAGAACCGGAGCTAGTTAAATTCCAATAAATCTGGTCAGTCCCTTCGCCAACTACCATAAGTCTCACAGCTGCTAGATGGTGAAGGACTGAAGCTGGTAACAAACTAGTAAAGTAATCCCAATTCCAGTAGCCATTCACAATAAGGTTTTTAACCTTCAAGCTCATATCAATAACAGTGTTTGGATTAAGAATAAGACTGTTAAGGGGGGCCCAAATCTCCAATCCAACTATCAACCCAGAATTTAACGGCACTATCATCCCCAAGAGCCCAATTGCAACCCGATAGAATAATATCCCAAAGACTTGAAATATTCCTCCATAAGCTAGAGCTTCCACTTCCAGCGGCACAACGTATCCATCTGTATTTGCTACGGACCACCTAAACCCAAAAATGATCCGGCTTAGTCATGACCGCAAAACCAAGCTTCATGACAAAAGCATTGTTTTGCTTCTTTAAGTCCTTAATGCCGCTACCCCCCAAACTCACAAGTCGGTCCAATTAATAAGTATGATCTTGCGAGAGCCATCTCTGTTGCCCCAAACAAAGTTCCTAACAAGACTGTTGATGCTGTTGCATAGACCCTTCAGAAGAGAGGTTGTCTGCATGGTGTAGCCTAGAATAATCATGAGAACTGATTTGCTAAGGTTATCCGGCCAGCTAAGGACATGAGACTAGCATGCCATCCCGATAATTTATTTTTGATTTTCTCCAAAATGAAGAATAAGTTTCTTTTGTGATACGAGAGTGAAGCAGAGGCACCCGAGATACTTTCCAAGATCATTGGTTCGCTTAAAACCCAGCGTATTACTAATGATCACGGCCCATTGGAAATCCATATTAGGCGAGAAGAAGATTTTAGTCTTGGAGAGACTGACACGAAGGCCTGAGCTGGCTGAAAACTCCTCTATGATGGACTTAATAACAAGGTCCTGATCCTCAGTAGCCTTTTTGAATAAATCAAATCATCTAGAAAAAATAAGTGAGAAATGTTAGGACCCGATCTATTTATCTTAATTGGAATTCAATCACCACTTCGGATAGAAGTACCAATACGGTGAGACAAACGTTCCATACAGAAAATAAAGAGATACGAAGATAGGGGATCCCCCTAACGGATACCCGTAGATGGCTTAAATTCCTCAAAAGGAATCCCATTCCAAAGAAGATTCATATGAGAAGAAGAAATACAATACATAATCACTTGGAGAAACTATGCGGGTATACTGACATCCTTAAGAGTATCCTCGATAAAGTTCCAGTTCAAACAGTCAAACTTTCTCGAGATCCACTTTAATAGCGAGCCAACCCTTTTTTCCTTTTTTCTTTCTCATGGAGTGAATAACTTCCTACGCGATGGTAATATTATATGAAATATTCCGACCAGTAAGAAAACTAGCTTGAGTAGGCCGAACAATATCAGGCAACAACGGCTTCATCCTGTTAGGAATAATCTTGGTAACCAATTTAGAAATCGCAGTACACAAGCTAATGGGTCTAAACTCTTCAATAGTTTCAGGCTTAGCAGTCTTCGGGATGAGAGAAATAAGAGTTTATTCTTTATCTATCACACCATCCTTAAAGTTATTATGAATCATAGAACAAACAGAATTATCGATAATGGACCATTAGCTCTGAAAGCAGTTGAGATCCGTCAACGCCAGAGCTTTCCAAGGTTGCAAATGGAAAAGAGCTTGGTGGATTTCAACATTACTAACCTTGGAGTTGAGACGGGTGAAAGTAGACCCTTATAACATGGTACATAGGGATGTTGTAACCAGGGGCAGATCCAATTTATAGGCTGAGGTGGCGTCCGCCCCCATAAATTTTTTAAAAATAAAAATCCAGTGCTTTAATTTTTATATTTATTTTAAAATATGTTCATATACTTTAATTTAGGCCAAATGTTATAAAAATGCCAAATCTTTCATAAAAGTTTCACAAAAGTCCTGACCTTTCAATTTTGTCGATTTTGGCCAAAAACAAATTATTTGGTTTCAATTATGGCCAACTCCCATTTTGATTTCAATTTGCCTATGTGACGCCTATGTGGCATGCCAAATATTGAAAGGTCGGGACTTTTGCGAAACCAAATAATCCATTTTTGGCCAAAATCGACAAAATTGAAAGGTCATGACTTTTGTGAAACCAAATAATCAGTTTTTGGCCAAAATCGACAAAATTGAAAGGTCGGGACTTTTGTGAAACTTTTGTGAAAGTTTTGGCCTTTTTACAACATTTGACCTTTAATTTATGTACAATTCGCTCCCCATAATTTTTTTTTCGTACCCACCAGCCACCATATTCTAAAATTCCTATTTTTGCCCCTGGTTATAGCAGTCTTTAGTATACAGGTTTTTAAAAAACTTAGCAGCCATGTTGTGCAGGGAAGCTTCATTATCACACCAATATAGGTTTTTGACTAAACACTAATCTAAAAAGTATCAACTTTGAAGTGACAAAGAACTATATATAAACACGAGTTTAATCAATAACTATAAATAATTTAGAATTATTACTTTAGAAATTATATTGAGGAAACATATCATCGTGCGAAGCATATGTATATAAAACAACACTAAATATATTAAGATACATTATTTGTTATATATATGTTAATTAAAGAGACATGAATCACATGATTTTAATATATTACTATTGAGAGCATTGATGATTGACTTTTACTCTACATTATCTACAAATTAGTTCAATCTGAATCATTTTTTCTCACTTCAAAAAAAAAACTTAAGCACCAAAAAAATGGCTAGAAACACAGTCCCATTCAAATTAATTTCTATCCTTGTATTGTTTTTTTCATGCAAATGCTATTGCATGGAACATAATAAAAAAGCAATCAGAGGCATGTTTGTGTTCGGTAGCTCTCTGGTTGACAATGGCAACAACAACTTCATAAATACAGTTGTTAAATCCGATTTTCTGCCTTATGGAGTAGATTTTCGTCACGGACCGACGGGAAGATTTACGAATGGAAAAAATGTTATTGATTTAATTGGCGATAAGCTTCATCTTCCTTTGATTCCACCCTTTTATGACCCTGCAACCATTGGAAGAAGAATTATCCATGGCGTAAGCTTTTCGTCTGGTGCTTCAGGGATTCTAAACGAAACCGGAACAGACCTTGTAAGATATGACCTATTCTATTCTACTATATCATCTTTTCATTTCTATGTGTTTTAGTTTTTTTTTTTCGAATTTGGGTTTCATGGAACTGTTTAGTGTGTAGTCATAAATTTTAGTTAGATGGGGGTGGAATTTTTTAAAATCAAACATAGATCGTTCGGCTATAAGGAGTTGACTTTTTAAAAAATACAATATTAATAGTTTTTTTTTTGTAAATAAATAAAAAAGAAAAATATTTATTTTGGATATTTAGTTAAAATAATCTTTGTATTATTGTTAGTAAAATTTTAGTATCATTAGTATAGTTTTAGTATATTTTAAGTGCATTGATAGATAATTCATTAAATTTTATTTAATTTTATATAAATGAAATAGTATTTAAAAATTTATTGTGTATCTTAAAAATATAGACTTCTAAAAGTAAAAAAATTAATTATGTTTAATTTAGTCAGTTTGATGACCGAACCAGCCGCTGCACACCCCTAGGCACAACACTTTCAAGATTCATGGAGTCTCTGCTTTATAAAGAAGGCTTATGTTTTAAAAATATTAAACTTTTACGTTTGAGGTCAACTCTAACCAAGTTTTTCAAAATTACCGTTTAGCCTATTTGGAAGTTTGCGTGTCAATTATAGCCAATTTTTTAAATTTTAGAGGGTGATTGGTTTGAGCACTTTTTAAAATTTTAGAGGATCCAAATTAACTCTTCAAATTTGATTAAAACAGAGGGTGATTGGTTTGCATAAGCAAATGAAGAACTTTGAGGAGGTAACATTACCACAATTGGAAACATTATTGGGTGAGACAAGTGAGAAATTTCTAAAAGATTACTTGTTTGTATTTGGAGTTGGAGGAAATGATTATACTCTCAATTTCTTCTATTATCCCCAAAATGTCACAATTGAGGTTTTCACTACCAATCTCATCAACTCATTATCAGATCAGCTTCAGGTATATTTGTTTTTCTTTTTTCTCTTCCTCAAATATGCATTTTTAATTCTAAGAGGCACATATATCTTGTATATTTGGGTATGCAAACCGAATAATCGAACCAAATCAATAAGCCCGAGTTTGGTTTAATTTGATATTATAGGTAATTGATTTTTTAGTTAAGTTTTGGTTTGATTTATTTTAGTTTTAAAAATAAAAAATTCAGTTAAATTTAAGTGCAAACGAAATCAAAAAAATCAAACCGAACTATATTAATCTACGACCTGACTAGTTTGATTTGGTTTGAAATTTAAAAAATATCATAAATTTAACTAGTTTGACACACACATCCCTAAAATAATTCGAATAGTTTGACCATTCGATTTAATAAGTTGGGAAAATTATATCCAAATCACAGTTTAATCAAAATTATCAAGTTTCTCTTTATTAAGTGGACCAATCAAGTAAATTCACATAAGCAATTCATGTTGGACCAGATAAATTTTGGATATATCTATAATTATTTCGCAGAATTAGTGGATCACACTGTCCAAAAATATTTGGCTAATACTTCAAAAGACCCCGATTTTTTAAGCCCTTTCAATTGTATTCTGACGTTGAAAACTGGTTAATTTTACTCTATTTTGCATTTTCTCGTTTCAATTGTACCCTAATTTTTAATTTTTACATTTTTTTTATTTAAATGATGAAATCATTTAATTAACTAAGTTTAAAAATAAATTTAAATTTATTTCCATTTAAAAAAGTATAAATAAGTTTTTTTTATTTTTAAAAACTAACTAAAAAACATAATCAAATTAAAACTAATTTAAATTCTTAATTAATTTAACTAAATCTAAATAAATTTTCAACATATACAATTAATATATGCTAGACATGGAGAAAATCAATGATATATATATAAAAATAATTTGATGTTTTTGGTGCAGACATTGTACAATTTAGGTGCTCGAAAGTTTGTAATGATGTCGGTATATCCTCTGGGGTGCTATCCGAGTGCTAGAAAGAGCCACGAACTAGGTGCGGTTATATGCCTTCGACATCTGAATGAAGCTGCTGAAATCTTCAATTCTAAATTGAAATCTTTGGTAGATTCTATTCATTCAATAATGCCTGCTTCCACCATTGTCTATGTCGATTGCTACGACATCACTATGGATCTCATCGTCAATCCGGCCTCATATGGTAATTTCAACTTTTCTACCTGTGAAATAATTAGATCGGGTTTAATATTTATAAGGATATTAAACTGTAATCTTTTTACAAATTAATTAATTAAATTATAAAAAATTTATAAAATGATCATCGAAGTTTTAAAACTATTATTGAATCATAGTTCAGTAACCATTATAACTTTTTATAATTTGTTAACAGTTTATTCACTACAAGAAATTTGCCTTGTTCACATTATAGTCAAATTTTGTCACAAATGGCATATTGTGACAAATTATGTTTGATAACTGCAAAAATAACAATTCCTTTTTTATTGATATTTTTTACATATTTTTGACGGTCAACATATTTCAAATTTTCACCATCCAGAAATTGTATTTTTCTTTTTAACCACGTCATTTTAGGCCTAATGTTCAAAAAAAAAAATCAATCTTTTAACTCTTTTTTTATTTTACCTCGATATTGTAAAATCGCCGATTGTTTCCAAAAATACTAAACTGACATCTTTTTTATTGAAAATAAGTCGTTTCTTTTGAATTTTTTAAATGAAAAATAGTTCATATAAGTCATTTATAAGGGAGAATGAAAAAGAGTCCAATTTATAAAATTGGGTACAATTGAAATCCAAAGGTGTGAATTTGTATATAATTGGCGATTATATATGTCAAAGTGAAAAGGTTAAAAAGTCGAGGTTTTTTGTGACACTAAGCCTATATTTTATTAAGAATAACCTAATATATTTTTTAAGCTGGAACATGCTAGTAGTATGATAAAGAATATAGAGATTGCAGCTGATTTATAATTTATTAGATATAAAATTATCAATTTATTTGAATTTGAATAAAATAATATTCAAAATAATAATCGAATATCAATTGGTTCAACAGAAAAATAATTATTTTCACCGTAAATCGAACAATCTTGATTTTTATTGTGTTTATATTATAAATGTGTTAATAGGATTTGAAGATTCAACAAATACATGTTGTGAAGTGACATCCGAAAGCAATTTTAGCGCTTGTAGAAAAAATGGACAAATATGTGAAGACAGAAGCAAGTTTGTGTTCTTTGATGGAGTTCATCCAACAGAAGCAGTCAATGATATAATAATAAATAAGGCATTTAATTCTGATCTTCAAAGTGAAGTTTATCCTATTAATATCAAACAATTACTGATGAACCAACTGATCAATTCAATTTGATTTCATTTAATACGGTTTAAGTTAATTATGATCTTATAGATTGTGTTTTGAGTTTAGTTTGGTTCGGTTTAATTTCTCCGACATATTATTTCGGAGTGAAATAATGTTTTCTATTGTACTAGTTGACGATTGTGTATGTGCAATGCATAGCTTTGCATAAATATCAATTAAATATAATTACTATGAATCTTATCATTTTAATTGCATCATAATTTTATGAGATTTAATAAATAAATTATCCAATAAATTAAGGTCTCACTATATTTTAAATCCAAATTTATATATTTTTTTATTAATTACAACCAAATTTTATTGTTTTTTACAATTATATCCAATTTAAAAAAATATTGCAATTATGATCAAAATTTTATTTTTTTAAATCCAAATCTTCCAATTTTTTTATCAATTGTGACCACACGTTTAAATTAACTTTTTTATAAATTAGACCATTATTAAAAATTTGGTCGTAATTGATAAAAGACGTAAAAGTTTGGATTTAAAAAGTAAAAATCAAAAGCAAATTGTGACTCGGTTTAACCTCTCCAATTTCCTTGTAGGCTTTAAGCCTTTTCTGTTATCAGATTTATTGCACTTTCTTCGTCTGTTATAATTCTGTACACTTTCCTAATTTCCACAATCATCATCACACCCATGGCATCGTTGTTCATTTTTGTGTTCTCAAAGTCTTTCGTGCTAAAAGTTATCACCGGTAATTTTGTTAGTTCCAGTTCTTCTGTTTAGCGCTTCTTTTGGTGATAATTTTCACTTGATATAATGTTGATTATTCCTCCTACCGGTAATGGTATTGTGTCAGAGTTTTTAGCTTTTTTCGATTGTTTGTTCGTAGGGTTAGTTTCGTCGGAAATCATTTTGATCAATAGAATTTCGCAGAAAGCTCATTCTAATAAACTGTTTATAAGCTTTCTCACAGACACGCCAATTAATGGATTGGTGAGTTTCACGATTAGCTTTTTGATGCTTAAGTCAGTGCTGAGTTTAAGGAAGAATATTTTATTCAAATTCAGTTATGTATGTAGGCAATACCTTAGTCACTTATATAGTGATGAGTGAAAATCTGCTTAATCTTAAAAGGAAAATGATTCCTTTTAGAAAATTGAATCTGATTAGGAAAATAATTCACATTTAATATCTTTTCCATTTTAAGAAAGGTTCCCATTTATGATTAAGTCCTAAATAGGATAATTTTTATGTATTACAATTTAGTTACACATACACTACTAGAAATATGAATCCGTCGCTAAATGGCATAAATCCGTCGCTAAATGGCATTAGCGACGGATTAAATCCGTCGCTAAATTCCTGGTCGCTAAATCATTTAGCTACGGAAAGAAAAAATTAGCGACGGATTTTAAAAAATTTAGCGACGGAAATTAGCGACGGATTTTAAAAAATTTAGCGACGGATTTTAATCCGTCACTAATTTTAAAAAAAAATAAAAATAAAAAAAATTAATTTTTTTAATTAAAGCCAAAAATGAAATATTATTTAATCTATAGCCCACGGTCACCCACCCACCCGCGATAGGTCACCTATCATCATCCTCCGGCAATTTTCGCAAACTTCCCAGTAGGTCACCCATCCTTCAATTGCTCTTAGCCAAACCTCTTTAACCTTCTAGTTCCTCCACGCGTAACTCCATCTTATACAGCTCAAATTCTTGATACATATCTATGTATATTATATTTAAATATAACTAAAAAAATGAACGAATATTTACTCCCGCAATTAACAGCCACATTATAAAATAATTATTTTTTCATAAATATTTATTTTTTTAATAAATAATTATTTTTTATACATAATTAATTCTTTAATAAATAATTATTTTATTAATAAATAAATATCGTTTAATAAATAAATATTGTTTAATAAATAAATATTTTTAAATAAATAAATATTTTTTAAATAAATAATTGTTTTTTAATAGAATTAATACTTTTAGTGACGGATTCTGAAAACCGTCGCTAAAAGTAAGCATTTAGCGACGGATTCTGAAATCCGTCGCTAAAAGTGAAAAAAAATTGACGGGGTTTGTCCCGCCATTTTAGCGACGGAATTTCCGTCGCTAAAGTTGGCGGGATGAATCCCGCCAATTTTTTTAAGGATTTAGCGACGGATTTGAAATCCGTCGCTAAAATCCGTCGCTAATCGACAGTTTTCTAGTAGTGATAGGAGACTATCTTTAGTTCATCTAGAAGATTTAGTTCTTCTAAAATATCCCTTATTTATCGATGTTACAGTTGACTTTGAATTCAATTTTTTAATGAGATTTGTATCCAGATTTTAATCTTCTTTAATAATTGAATTCTAGAGCATTCAGTAGTTGTCTCTTTGAGTGAATCTTTTTTTGACTTCATTTTTTGCATGCGAACCTCGCAGGATCCGGCTTTAGCATTTGAGTTTTTTTTTAACTTTGTTGTGTGGCAAGTCCTACGTTTAGATTTCTATTGGCGTATTCTGTTAGGACTCATCTTATCGTTTTTTTTTGTGGAATAATGGATTTCTATTGATTAATAAAATTAGTTATAAAATAAAATTATTTTCTCTAGTTCATAATATTTGTCGCTTTTGAGAATTTCTTTTGGTCCAAAATATTTGTCACATTAGAGTTTTAAGAAAGTATTGATTGCTATTTTTCCAAATTTATCCATAGCAATAAATAACTTAGTAAGGTGAGAAGGTCTAGTCAAATATAAAAGTAATGGTAATTAATATGGACAATTTAATAAAGGAATATCCCATTTTCAGGTCCCTAAACTATGCCTATTTTGTTTATCTAGTCCTTAAACTATTTTCTGTCTTATCTGATGTCACGACCCATTTTCATGAATCGTGACTGGCGCTAGGGTATGGGTATGGTTGTACCAAAACCTGTAGCTAGCCTTGCGGATAACCAACTTATACCATTTAAAACAAAGTACCTGCAGAAAACCACATGCTCGGGGGCAACCGAGACTTCAGCCTAGTCTAGCAGTACAATAAGCAACATAAATTCAAAGTATACTTATCTCAAATTATAGCTCCAACAGTATGGCAATATAATATAAATACTATAATCGTGCCAAAAGCGATAAAGTAATTACCAACAAACAACAGTCTAAAAATATAAATAAAAGACTAAATCATAAATAATCTAATACTACTACTGCGGTCTAAGAGTTTAAAACAGTTCGACTCTTTTATTCTGAAAATAAGTAAAGAACCTCCGAGAATGAAGAAACAGAGATCGACAAATGCTCAAATCACAAACCTGGAAAATTTGAGAAAACAACGGGGTCAGATTTACTGAGTAGAGTTTATATAACCATTTACATTTATTAAGTTAAAAACCTTTAAAACGTTTAATAAAACATTTTCATTATGGATTATCAAAGAAATCCTAAACCACAATTCTAAATCCATTGTCGTGTCGGTGAGACGTATCTCAATAACCGATCCCCGACTAACACTTAATAAATAGTGAGCCCAAGAGACGTATCTTCCACCGGTGCCCTCACTAAGGTGAGACGTATCTCAAACCTACCTCAATACCATAATCATTACCGGTGCGCACGCAGTCCCGATGATGCCCATCGAGTAGCACGTTCCAAATCAAATCCACAATGCCGAAAACAGTTCAAAAGCTGTTTATACATACATATATATACAAAATATAATGATTACTTAATAAAGAGGTAAATAGAGATATAAACTCACTGCTTGCTATTCCACGTCAAGACAAGCAATCTAACTCTGGTTCGCCTCTGAAGTACGAACAGTCGACAGGTCTAAATAACATATTAAAATCATCATTAGAATCAGAGCCTAACTCTAAGGAGTACTAGACACCACATAGGACTAGCACGAACAACAATCATGGTAAAATAATCCAGAGTAATCACAAAGCTCAAATAAATTGTAAGGCCCAAAATAATGCAAGTCTATTGAGTTCTCGCTTAAAATCCATTTCGGAAAATATTATTTAATATTATTAAATAATAAATTAATTTTAAATTCCAATGGTGGGTTAGCCGAGTTACCAATAACTACCAAGCTGTTTCACATGTCGGGTGACCCAAGTCTAACCCGACCCAAAATATTTTATCAAAATTATAAACCATAGTTTATAATTCCCAAATTAATAATTTGATAAAATAATAAATCTGTATTTAAAACGGAATTCAATATCTTAAAATCCAAGTAACCAATAGTTATTAATAATTTGTTTATAAAATAAAAAAGAACGTTTAAAATCTTAAAACGTCAAATTGACATGTGTAGTTAAATAAATTATAAAATTTAATAATTACCCTTGTAATTATAAATTATTAATTAAAAATATAATTATCGTTTTCCGATTATATTTATAAAACAATTTAATTCAAAAACCAATTTTATTAAACCTTCAACCAAATGAATCAAACTAATAAACTTTTTATTAACTAAAGCAAAAAAAAAACTAAATTAAAAATTTAAAACATAAACTATAATGGATGTCCATTGACATCAAATCAATAACCCATCTCCTTTAATTATCTAACCATGTAATGTCCCAACATTTGAAGCAAAATATTCCCGCCATTTTAATCCCTGAGCCACACAAATACTCAACATACATAGCCATGAAAACAACAAATCTAAAAGCTTATAAGAACAAAAATTCGGCAGTAACAGTATAGCACTAACCAAACCATGTCCAAAACTCTTGACATATAGAAAACACAAGGTCGAACCAAACTTAACAAGGGAGGGTCGGTTTTATGGATATGAACTTACTGATCTTAACGAAAAGAAACTCAAACCAGAAAATCGAAGATTCCATGGCAGCAAAAACAATAAAAGAAAAGGCAGCAACATGAATAGGGCACGGCAGTAAGAACAAGGAGAACGACGAATCGTAACGGCTATTAAACGAGTAAGATTCACGTACCGTTTTTGATTCCAACACGTAGTGATGATAGATAACAAATGAGATAGATGAATCGTCGAAGAAAACTCAGATTGATGCTAGAATAGTAAAGAACGTGCATTATAAACCGGTGTTACGATATCGAAACAATACATAGAAGAGAGACGAGAGAATTACCGGATTGAAACGATGAAAGTTACGTAGTCCCAGAGAAGTTTATAAGATATAGCGGCTAGGGTTTTAGAAACGAAGTAGGGTTTTTAAAGTAAAGAAAAAAAACGAATGAATATAAAAGAGAACGTAGAAATTTATTCTGCTACATATATAACTATGTTTCTGCTGCTTATATTAAGTATAAAAAGAAGGGCTTTTTATATAAAATACAGGAAATCAGCCACTATTTTCTTTTATACGGCCCAACCCAAATCTTTACTTTACCTACCTTATTTTCTTACTTTGATAACTTGTACTTCAAATTCCTTTCTTTTATACGATTTTTCTTATTTCTCTCAATCATTCTTCTTCTCCACGATTTCTTTTGAGCTGTGAAAGAAAATTTTCACGATTTCTGCTCCTTCGCTTCCGCCGTTCCGCCTCCTCCGTTCCGCCGTTCTGCCTTCGTCGTTCCGCCTTCGCCGTTTCGCCTCCATCGTTCCGCCTTTGTCTCGCCGCGCCATCTTTCTTTTATCTTTTTAGTTTTAGATCTGAAATTTTTTGTTCTTTTTTTTTATTTTCAGATCTGTAAGTTGTTTATCTTTTACTGTTGATTCGCCATTAAACATGTATAAAGAGTATTTTTAAAGAATCCAATACTTATTTCATGTTCTATAGAATAATTTTGTGATTTTATATAATAAAATTCTGTTATTTCTGCATTTTTTTGTGTTTTGTTGTATTTCTGCGTTTTTTTTATTCTGCAGAACGATTTATTGATGATGATTGATTGCTGAATTATTGTAATGTTACAGTGTTGTTGATTTTATGTTGACTTTATGTTGATATTATGTTGATATCTACTGATTCTTTTTATTTTAACATTGACAAATAAGATAATATTGTCTGTGAAATAAACTTTCGTTGGATGAAATGAAACTGTATCATAATCGTCTTTGTCGAAATTTAGTTAGGTATGAGAGGTGGAACGCAAAACAATTATACAAGTGATTTTGAAGAAACTGTGCAGCTGCAAAGAGAATTGAGAAAAAAAATATTTTAAAATAGATTTCTTTAATTTGTGAACTGTTGTGTTGGTGTATATTTAATATTTTTTATTTTTATATGTAAGAATAATTTTATTTTTTCATTTGAATTATTGTTGTTGTTTTTTCATATTGTTTTGATTACTTACTCTGCTAATATCTTTATCTGATTCATTTATTTTAAACATTTTGTACCTTTATTGTTTTTTAGTAGAATTACTACTATCATATTAACAAGTTATCAACATAATGTCAACATGATATCAACAATTAATGCTAATTTAGTCAAGATGTTTGTAAAATAAGAACATCGATTGATTTAAGCCAAAAACAATCAACATATTATCAAAAACATGTCAATAACTCATCAATACAGTAATTTAAGACTAACTTTATTTTTCTTTTAATGATTGAAAAATCAACATGTTATCAACAGTATATCAACAACATGTCAACATAAAATTGAAAATCAAAAAAAATTAAAATACGTATCAACATAATGTCAACAATAAATCAACAAAGAATCAACAATTAATGCTAATTTAGTCAAGATGTTTGTAAAATTAGAACATTGATTGATTTAAGTCAAAAACAATCAACATATTATCAAAAACATATCAATAGCTCATTAATACATCAATTTAAGACTAAGTTTATTTTTCTTTCAATGATTGAAAAATCAACATATTATCAACAGTATATCAACAACATGTCAACATAAAATTAAAAATCAAAAAAAGTTGAAATACATATGAACATAATGTCAACAATAAATCAACAACGAATCAACATAAGGAATAAAATAAAACATAATTTTTTGAAAAATTGTGACAATCGATAAAATATCAACAAGAAATCAACAACATGTCAACATGATAATGCTAACATATCCTTATTTAATCTCATTTAGATTTTGTTTTTTTTAGTTATTTCACGCACAAAATTATCTAATTTGCTAATGTTTTTTTAGAATAAATTACTTCAATGTTAAAATTAAGGAAATACCAACTAATTATCAACACAAAATCAACATAAAATCAACAATACTGTAATATTATAATATTTCAGCAATCAACCATCATCAATAAATCGAACTGCAGAATAAAAAACACAGAAATACAACCAAACACAAAAAATGCAGAAATAACAAAAATTTATTCCATATAATCATAAATTTATATTACATAAGATGAAATTAGTATAATATTCTTATAATATAATCTCTATACATGTTTAATGGTGAAAAAACAGTAAAAAAATTGTAGATCTGAAAATAAAAAAGAAGAAGAAGAAGAAGAAAAAAAAATTAATAAATTATAGATCTGAAATCAAATAGATGACGACGATGAGCCGAGGAGATGATGGCGTTGACGAAGATGACAACGGAGACGATGATGAAAACGATGACGGAGGAGCGGATGAACAGAGGACGGCTCAGCGGAAGACGGCGAACGGTAAAAAAGAGAGAGGAAGAACTGAGAGGAAGAGAAAATTGAATGATGAGGAGAGAGAAAATAAATGAAATTATGATTTGTATGCTGTTAGGGTTTGATATATAGAGTCCGTATAAAAGTTATAATTCAATCCGCACATGGTAGTTTAGAAAACTCAAACCTGCACCCGTATAAAAGTTATAAAATGGGCAAAGTAGGTTGTTTGTGTAAAAAGCCCTAAAAAGAAATATGAATGGGCTTATTAAGTTATGAAGGAATGGGCTTATCATGCTTAAAGAAGGATGGCCAACGTGGATAATTTTAAGTGAATGCATGGTTCATTTTTATGGAATAATTTTATATAAATTTTCTTTTTCTTTTTCTTTTTCTTTTAAGATTTAATAATATAAATCAAATATAAATCGCACCACGACTGAATCAACGAGCGACTCAATTAAAATGAAATAAAAATATTTAATAAAAATAATAATATATTACCTAAACTTGACGGAATATAAAAATAATAATTTAAAATTTATAAAAAAAATAATTTAAAAATACGGGATATTACATCTGATCCTTCAACTACGCGAAAACGCATTTCAAGTTCTTGAATGATAAAAATGACGTTGTTTTATTATTTTCGAAAATGCAAATTGATACCTTAAACGGCGTCGTATTTGTCAGTCAAGGACTGAAAAATGATTTTCCGCTAAGTTGAAGGACCAGATAAGGACAAAAAAATAGTTTAAGGACCAGTTAAATAAAACAGGTATAATTGAAGGACCTAAAAATGAATTTTTTTTAATAAATGTATATACAAATCAAGACACATTTGTTAGTTTCTTAACCTATGTGAAATGGAAATGCCACATATTACAGATGTATGCAAGAAATATCGGAAAGACACTGATAAATATGGCATGCTTAAGCAAACAAGCTAAAGTTGTGGGTAAACTTGAATGTTATATATGAATTATCAAATTGATACACAACTTTAAATTTTAAAAGGATTAAATTTGATACATTCAATTAGCCAATTCTCGGTGTACTAAGCAAATTAATAACAAATTTAGGGTAGTTAATCCTAGGTAGGCATTAAGTATTAAGATCAACACAAGTTACTTAACAAAACAAGCATATCTCATAAGGATAAACATTCAAAATTTCATTCAAACCCCCAAACAAAGGAAATTTAGCCACTCATGGCTAAAACAACAATAAATCTAACTAAATGAGCAATATACATTAAAAAGTAAAGATTGGTTACCCTTAATGATCAAGAACATGAGATAGAAAATATAAAATCTTTAATAATAAAATTTCAATCTCTATTAAAACCTTCAAACATTCGACAATGGATAAATCTTCAATCTCCAAGATGATTACTAGTCTAAAAGAAGATAACTAAGAGAATATTCAAAAATTCATAAATGTTGCATACCTAAAAATGAGATAAAGTTGTATTTATAAGTGTTAGAAAAGAGGAAACAAAAGACACCCACAAAAAGAATGTTGAGCTAAAAGTGGAAGTGAACCTTGAGTCTTATCCTTGTCTTAAAATTCAAATCCTGAGCCTTTTTCCTCTACGGCTCGATCGAGCCATTCATTTAGGAGGGAGGGCTCGATCGAGCCATTGCTCTTCAAGAAATCCCTGGCCATTTTCTTCATGGGGCTCGATCGAGCCTCTATTAGTAAGTGAAGGGCTCGATCGAGCCCTTCCTATTTTCAGCCACATCTTGCTCGTTTCTTCGCTTTTCGACTCGCTTCTTTTTCGATACTTGAATTCTTCCTTCTTTTTGCCCAAAATATTTCGCATTGCTCCGTTATCCCTGAAATGCTAACACATATTATAAGCACACATACACGGGGAAAAAGCATATCAAAGTATAACAAAAGCATGCGAAATTAACTCTTAAATATAAGTGTATTTTGCACCTATCAATATACATTTTTGAAGGGTAGTTGAACGAATTAAATGCTGCCACGTAAGGAGGAACAATTAAAGTGGTACAAATTGGTGGATTAAATAGCATTTCCATAAAAATAAGCTAAGAGAAACTTTAAAATTTTGACATCTTACGCATCTAATCTATAATGAACAAAGGGTCAACGCACCCCTTGAACTTGTAACACAGGTTCATTTAATCCAATTTTTACTTATTTAAGCAACTAACCCCAAAACTCTTCATTATTGGTCAGATAACCCCATAATTGTATTTTAAAAACGCGTAACATACCAATCGGAGGTGAGGGATGCGAAATAGAAATTAAAAAGTTCCATAATTATTGCAATAAAATTATTCTAAACTTATTTTTTACAATAAAAATATAAATTTTGGGATAATCTGAACCAAAAATAAAGAATTTTGGAGTTAGTTGCTCAAACAAGTAAAAATTGAGTTAAATGAGCCTGTGTTATAAATTTAACGGGTGCGTTGGACCCTTTATTCGATCTATAATTACAACCGGCTACATTTTTCAACTTTTATTTTTTGTTCACTTTCACTTCTGAGTTTACTTTTCTTCTTCAATATATATAACATGCAAAGCGAAAGTGACATATAATACCAAGTGTTTTTTGATGTGTGGCTTAATATACGATTTCTTTTGAATACTTTATCTAATATATGAATATTGTTTTTTGATACATTATCTATTGCTATTAAAAAATTTAATAAGATTAATAATATGAAAAAACGATATTTTTATGTTAAATACAGTTCTATCACGGTTTTTAAAATAAATTAATTTCATTTATTGTCTTTTAATTTTTATAATTTTACCATCAATTGAAAAATCCGGTGATTTATAGCCGACATGACAATCAAATAACAACATGACGCGATAATTAGATGCTATTTGTAATCGATCATACTACTAATTGATTATTTGGCTCAAAATTTAATTTATGACCACATGCATTTATTTGTACTAGTTTCGCATTACGTGCTATGCACGTGGCTCGTAACGTAACTCGTCAATGAACATATTAGTAAATTTATTATAATTATATCAACTTTTTATTTATAATTAATATTAAATTAGTTAAGAATTTTTGTAAAAGTAAATATAATATATTCGGTTATTAAATTTGTTTTCATACTGAATTTATTTTTGTTTTAATTTTATAATAACCATAATTAATTTAATTTTATTAATAATATTTTTAAAAATAATAAGATAGAAAATTAAATAATAATATATTGGCCAAATACAGTATTTTAATTTTGTAGTTCAATCAAACTAAAAGATATGTATTCCTACTAATTTGGAAACAATTTAGTTATTTTTTACATACTAATATAAAAAATTTCTATAAAACAAGAAGTTATCTTTTAATATATATGTGTAATAAATTATTTGCAGTATTTAATTTGTCGCACTATTTCATACTTTCGTTTCAACCACTCCCTGCGTCCTATAAAAATAAAAAAAAAGTGAACTTTACATAAAAATTAAAGTTTAAAATAGTTATATTTTGTTAACTTTTAATAATAACCTCATTCTACCAAAAAAATTTAATTCTACCAAAAAAAACCTTGATTTAATTATTTAAATATTTTAAATATAATTAATTTATATTATGGAGATGTTTATTATTGTTTTGGAATTATAATTAAATTTTAAGAAAATAAATTTATTATTAATTTTTATATTGAATAAAGTGAAAATCAATGATGGTTTATATAATACTCCCTCCGTTTCAAATCGATAGACAGTTTAAGACAAATATAAGTATTAAAAAATTTAATAAATTTATATTTAATGAGTAATTTTATAAAATATACCATATTTATCTTTATTTAATGCAATGTTAAATTTATCTTTTAGTGAGTTTACTCTATTTTAATGTAATAATATATTATAATTAACAAGGGTATATATGTCATCTAAACAATTAAGTAATAAATTACCGCTTATAATTTGAGGACAAAGAAATTTAATACTGTCCATTAATATAAAAATATAAAAAAATAATTAAAAGTTAATCAAAATTAATATTAGTATTTTATATTAACTATTCAAATTAATATAGCAGTTTTAACTATATTTTAAGATGTTTGAAATAGACATTCTAATTATTTTTATCAGATGGAGCGATTATAATTTATCTATTCATCAAAGAAAAAACTACTACTCCCTCCATTTTTTTTAATTGTCACTTTAGGTAAATGTATTTTTTCATTAATAGTTGTCCATTTAGAGATTTAAGATGATTTTAATCTTTATTTTTTAAATTTATCCATGCCTAATAAATGACTCTATATTTTACTTTAGAAAGTATTTATTAACTAGTGGAGTTATATTAGTATTTTTCTTTGTTATTTAAGATAAAATGGGCATTGTTTTGATATGTGTAATTTTTTTTAAATAGACAACTAAAAAAAATAGAGGGAGTATAAATTAGAATAAATCACAAAAATACAAGAAAGAAGCCCACCATTTTCACTGTTTACAAGAAAAAGAAAAAAATTATAGTTGTACAAAAAAGTTTTCACCAACACCATCATGCTGGTGTACCAGCCACACGCGCGGGTCACTTCCTAATTTTTTTTTGTTGTTTCTTTGAAATGATACAAATTACTACAGTAGTCTTTTTATTTTTTTATTTTTTTATTTTGATTAATAAAAATAATTACAGTATTCTTAATTAATTTATTTTGGTTTTTTCTTTAAATAACACAAATAATTTATTTTTTCTTTTAAATAATATAAATAATTATATCAAAAATTTATTTATATATATATATGTAAATTTTAAAAATATAAATTTTAAATAAATTAATTTATCGAATGCATTATTGATACATATCGAACATGGATCCGATGCATGAATAATATATTTTTTATAATATAATAACAAACCGATTAAATTAGTCGGCTGACTTAATTAAATCGATAAAAAAAATGTTCGAACGATCTAAATTACATATCAGAGGTGTATCAAATATGTATTGGAGGTGTATCGAATATATATCAGAAGAATATCAAAATATGTATCGAAAATTTCGCTATAGTTATACAATAATAAAAATAAAAAAAAAAGTAATTGTTTAAACAAGATACATAACATAACCATTCTCATATTCAGTAGAAATATTAATTTTTAACTAAAACTTACAAACTCTAAATATTATGAACATGCAATAAAAATATATATTGGAGATGTATCAAAAATATGTAACAAAACTAAAAAAATTATAAAAATAAGGAAAAGGTTTTGAACGATCGAATATATATATATATATATATATATATATATATATATATATATATATATATATATATATATATATATATATATATATATATATATATTGGAGATGAATAAAATATGTATTAAAAATGAATTAAAGATATATCAAAAATGTATCAAATGTTTATTGGAGATATATCAAATATGTATCTATCATGTATAAATTATGTATCAACGATTGTATCTATTAAGTACATTTATCTATCATGTTTAATATTTTTTTTTTTGATAAATATCACATATAAATTTTGGAAATGTATCACTTATGTATCCGAGATGTATCAATTTATCGAATATTTTGTACTTCTTCTAATTTTTTTTCCTTTCTTACACCTTGGGTTTCCGGTCAAATCATAAAAACGAACCAATCAAATATATGCAAAACAATAAATATAATAATACTAATTAAAATGAACTAATTGGTTTATTTTAATTAGTATTATTACATATATGTTTATAAGCTATTTTAAATATAAAAATGAACCAATTGAATTAGTCAGTTAATTCAACTAATGTATCAAATATGTATCGATCATGTATAAATATATTTAAAAATATATCTATTATGTATAAATTATGTATCAGCGATGTATCTATTAAGTACATTTAAAAAATGTATCTATTAAGTACATTTGAAAAATGTATCTATCATGTTTAATATTATTTTTTTGATAAATATCACGTATAAATTATGTATCGGAGATGTATCATATATGTATCCGAGATGTATCAGATATTTATCGAATATTTTGCCATTCTACTCATTTTTTTCCTTTCTTCCATCTTGGGCTTTCGGTCAAATCATGAAAACAAACCAATCAAATATATATAAAACAATAAATATAATAATGCTAATTAAAATGAACTAATTAGTTCATTTTAATTAATATTATTACATATATGTTTATATGTTTTTCTAAATATAAAAAAGAACCAATCGAATTAGTCAGTTAATTCAATTAATGTATCAAATATGTATCTATCATGTATAAATTATGTATCGGAGATGTATTAAAAATATATTCGAATTATAATTAAATATAGTCTATCCGAAATCAATAAGCACTAGAAAAATTCATTTTAATTAGTGTTATTACATATACGTTTATAAACTTTTTTCAATATAAAAACGAACCAATCGAAGTAGTCAGTTAATTCAATTAATGTATCAAATATGTATTTATCATGTATAAATTGTGTACACTAGAAAATAACATTAATTAATAATGATTGATGATACAGTTTATAATAGTAAATACGAAATTTATAAAATATCAAAAACACAGCAGAAGCAAAAGTTCTCTTGAGATTGTGTGTATCCTAACAAGAGTAGAGATGGGTGATGACTGAGTTAGTGAGGGACTTGGAAGGGAAATAAGAAGATGGGTTTGAAGTGAGGGACTTGAAAGATTTCCAAGCTTGGTCAGTGTCATTGGTGAGGATGGAATTATGGATGTTGGACTCTAGAGCGGTGATATGGTGTATGGTTAAGGTGGGTGGAGTTGGTTTTGGTGTTGAGAAGGTGGTTGGGGTTTGTTTTTTGAGAGCGAAAATGGTGGGTTCGAGAAAGGAGTATAGAGCAGAAGGTTGTGAAGGAGAGGATGATGAGGCGAAAGTTGGTGTCTTTGGAAGAAAGGTTAAGGCTTTTCTTCTCCACATTCTTTGACCGGTTCTGCAGTTTTTGGTTAGAGAGGTTCTGCAAATATGAATTGAAAAACGTCGTATTTCTATGGAAGAGCAAGAGCAGATATTTTACTGGGTGGAAAAAAAATTTAAATTGAAGCCAGCTCCATCGCGAAGAAGAAAACCTGTTTTTTAAAATCAGTCACTGACATCAGACAAAAAAGGGAATTCTTTCTAATAACTGTATCGAGATAGGCTTTATTATATAGGACACGTGTAGGCTAATGGCTGGAGATGGTGTTGGATGAAATAAAACACTCATACTTGGTATTATTGTAATAAAAATGGTAATAAAGTAAACAAATTTATTAAAATTGCATTGTGTGATGTGTGGGGCATTTTTTCTTGTTTTCTTGTTATTTTCTCTATAAATTATCTGTATCTTTTCATTATTTTTCTGATCAGTTTTTATTAATTTATTCAAAAAATATCTTGACTGCATCACTAAACGTGTCCGATCCACATGGTAGATGATGCTTCCCATTTGCTATATCAAAGCACAGTCAAATTAAATTTATTTTAGACACAGGGTATTTTTCTTTATCAATATTAATCAATTCACGTTTAATTTAATTGTATTTATATGATCATTGACTATCGGATTGCGGATAAAACAAAACATACCGAGATTCGTATCTTCAAGCTTTTATATTTATAATATATTTGGTGTACCTTTTAATTATTTATCCTTATTCAATGAGCAAATTACTTGGAGATCCTATATATTGTAGTTTACAGTTTAATACATTTCATTTGAAAATTAAACTATTTAATTCTTCATTTTCAATTTTTTAATAATTTGATACTTAATTTTAAACAATTTAATATCTTAATTTTATTTATGTTAACAATGTGATATCTCATTCTCAAATAATTTGATATCTTATTTTTAATTTCATTAATGATTTAGTACCTGATAAATTACCAACGAGCGCCCATCACTAAGGGACCTAAACACCTAAGAACAAAGGTCAGTGGTGTGGGGGGTCTACTGAATGTCTGCTCCGACGGTCAAGTCAGTTTCAGTAGGAAAAGAAAAAGAAGAAGAGAAAAGAAGAAATAGAAATGAGTGGAAAAGAATAAGCACATTAGGATTTGCACATAAAGTTGCTTTTATAGCATCACTTGTACAAACTTTGCTGTGTTGTCCTCCTTTCTTCTTCTCTTGGTCCCCACTTTTCTATTATGCTAAAGTGGCTAATTCTATTACGTATGGAGCGGTTTGTTCGGTCCGTATTGCGCAGAGGATGTTATTTTTTGTATTGTTAGGGAATCTCCCCCCCCCCCCTCCCCCCTCCCCCAAAGTTTGTTAAACTCGTATGCTAACCGGGTTCTGCCTTTTGGCTCCTCTTAAATCGGGTTTAGCATCTTAGCTGATCCTGATATAGATATTCTCTGTCCCGAGTTACTCTTTATAGCTCGGTATCGTGGTGTTCACTTAGATCAGTTCTTGAACATATCCAAGATAGCCTTGGCCCGGATACTCGTCCTAGGCCGGACTTGACATCTCGATTTATCTGATTCATAGATGTTTAAGAATCCGAGCTATTCTTTGTAACCCGGTACTAACTCACGCCTAACATATTCGGGCTAACACAAATCGAGATACTTACTGACTCACGCCTAACACCAATCGAGATACTTACTTACGCATAACATCTCGGTCATCAGTAGCTCGTTCGCTTGACTTAGCAATAGTCGTTTCTAGTAAAATTGTGTCGCCCCTAAGAGACATTATCACTACGTTATTGATATCCAAAATTTAACAGAAAGTTATAATTGTTCGCATATTTAAAAGTGAAATCCCAAATCGTTTGATGTTTAAATAAAAAATACCAAACTGTAAATTATAACATATGTGTGGGCTCAAAGGAATTTGTTCTTATCTGATTTTTGTAATTGATTTATTTTGAATTGTTAAGTTTTTTTTGACGGAAAAAAATATGCGTTATGCTCACCGTAAAATGCGAGTGAACCTAAATTTAAAAAATTCACTTAACTAAACATATTGATAAAAAGACTATACAATCAAATTATAAAAAATTTAAACATACTATTGAATTAAAAAATTTGAAAAGGAACCCAAAATAAATAAATTAAAATAATAAAGTACTTTTTATGTGAATTTGTTAATTATTTAACAGCGACTAAACAATAACATTCAACCATACAAAAAATATATTGAAACAATAAATAACATAAAAATCTATTAAATAACAAATTTTAAAAAACGATCAAATAAATAAAAATTTAAAAATACAATATCTAGAAAAATTGGTGTATAAAAACCAGAGTTTAGTATTACCATTATTCTACAGAGAAGAAACCAGATCTTCTTCATCAAAACATTGCTCCACATAAAAATGGATCCCATTGCTAGAGACGATAAACCTCATGTTGTATGCGTTCCATATCCAGCTCAAGGCCATGTAACTCCGATGATGAAGCTAGCCAAGCTTCTCCACTACAACAATTGCCACATCACCTTCGTCAACACAGAGTATAATCACCGAAGATTACTCAACTCCAGAGGATCCGATTCCCTCGAGGGCTTACCGGACTTCCGCTTCGAGGCTATTTCCGACGGGCTTCCGCCTTCGGATGCGAATTCTACTCAGGATATTCCGGCTCTTTGCGAATCCACTTCGAAGTATTCGTTGGCTCCGTTTCGGGAGCTTCTTTTGAAACTGAAGTCGTGTGATGATTTGCCGGGGGTTAGTTGTATTATTTCGGATGGTTGTATGAGTTTTACGCTTGATGCTGCTGAAGAATTTGGTATTCCTGAGATACTGTTCTGGACTCCGAGTGCTTGTGGGGTTTTGGGGTATGCACAGTATCAGATTCTCATGGACAAAGGGTTAACACCTCTCAAAGGTACTATAGAAACTCTTGATGATTTTTGTTATGATATTTTCTTGATTAAAATAAAAAAGTTACTATTACTATTTGGAGTTATTATTCGGTCGGATAAACCGAATTAACTTGTTTAATCGATCTAGTTCGAGTAAATTTGATTAATTCTATTTGGTCAATGAATTTTTTTTGATTTGGTTATAGTTAAGAGTTTAATTTTTTTTTTAAACCAAATCAAGTTAAATTTTTTTATGACTTTATATATATATATATATATATATTATTGATTTAAATGAATTAATCGGTTCGGTTTTAATTTTTATAATTGTTTTAGATTTAAATTAATAACTAAGTTAGTTCAATTAAAGAGATAAAATAATTAATTGATTCAATATTAGTTAAGTGGGTTAATTTTTAACTGAGTCGACCGTTTGCATAGTCTTAATTGTTAATGAGATTAGATCAAATTCATATTCCAGGTCAAGAACTCGGACACCAACTTCATCATGCATGGTCCGAGATTTAATTTAGGAGTCAAATTTTAATATATATTTCTACGTCAACGCGCATGTCATTCGCGAACGGTTTAGGAGTATAATTGAATAACAATAGAAGTTAAGATAAATGGAAGAAATTTAAAGTTAAAGAGTGTGATAGTATAAAGTGGTTTAGTTTATGGGTTAAATAATATATCAAGCCATTTAATTTATGCAATAGGAGAGGATTGCTTTTTATTGTGCAAACTGCAAACTAACCTCTAACTTTGAAAAAAATAATTTTTATAATAAATTGATTAGTCTAAAATTAAAAAAGTAATTGATTTTTTTGGAAATACATAGAAAATAATATTTAACTAAACTTTTATGAATAATAGTTATCCCAAATTAAAGTAAGAGAAATCCCAATGTAAAAAGTCTAACATTTGAATTTGTGCAGATGCAAGCTATCTGACAAATGGGTACTTGGAAACAACGTTAGATTGGGTTCCAGGAATGAAAAACATCCGTTTAAGAGATTTTCCAAGCTTCATCAGAACTACAGACAAAAACGACATCATGCTCAACTTCCTGACAAGAGAAATAGCGCGTACACGAAGAGCCACCGGTGTCGTTTTCAATACATTTTATGCCCTGGAGAAAGAAGTCATAGATGCTCTTTCTAATTCCACCTCATTTCCTCCGATTTACGCTATCGGTCCTCTGAAATTGCTCGTTGATCAAATTCCAGACGAGAAAAAGTTAGAAGACATCGGATCGAATCTTTGGAAAGAAGAATTGGAGTGTATCGAATGGCTCGATACTAAAGAACCAGGCTCGGTAGTATACGTAAATTTCGGAAGCATCACCGTAATAACTCCGGACCAAATGATGGAATTCGCTTGGGGACTAGCAAATAGCAAGAAGCCCTTTTTATGGATCATCAGGCCTGATCTCGTGGTGGGCGAAAATGCAATGTTACCCGTGGAATTCGTCTCGGAAACTAAGGACAGAGGCATGTTAGCAAGCTGGTGTCCTCAGGAAAAAATCCTAAAACATTCTGCCGTGGGCGGGTTTTTAAGTCATATGGGGTGGAATTCGACATTAGACACTATCTGCGGCGGCGTTCCGATGGTTTGTTGGCCGTTTTTCGCCGAGCAACAAACTAATTGTAGATTTGCTTGTGTTGAATGGGGTGTTGGAATGGAGATTGATAATAATGTGAAGAGAGATGAAGTGGAGAAGCTTGTGAAAGAGTTGATGGATGGAGAAAAAGGTAAAGAAATGAAAAATAAGGCAATGGAATGGAAGAAAAAGGCTGAAGAGGCTACAGAAATTGGTGGATCTTCTCACTATAACTTGGATGAATTAGTAAAATTCATCATTAGCCTAAAAAGTTAGGAGGATTGAAGTTTTGAAGCATGAGCCACGTTATTTTACAACACATTTTTCATATTTATAAATATTTGGATATTGTTTTAAAAATTTATTTTTATTTGAGTATTTTTAAATCATTAAATGGGGTATTTATTTGAATATTTATATTTGATTTATTTTATTAATTGTTATAAATGTGTAAATAAAATTTAATATTTTAAAATCTGTAATTTTTACTTTTTACAGACATATGCTCTGTATTTTTTTATTGTTTACATATTTTGTCCGTGTTCCGTTTTCTTTATTTAAAAAAAAATTATTTTCTCATGTCCGTTTCGTGTCGCTTTTATTTCCCGTTTCTGTTTCCGTGCTACTTAATTTTATGAAACATTAAATTTTTTTAATTATAATATATAATATTAAATCTGAAATTTCAAATGTAAACATAATATTATATCATTATACTAAATCAATGTAACTGTTTTGAAAGACTTTTTATAGGTAAAAGGTATTGAATTGGATTGATAAGCCCCTATAATTAGAGCTCAGAAAATAATTAAATTATCGTCCCACTTAAACTCCTAAAATCATAAAAAAAATATAAAAATATCTAACCACTAAATCAATTTAAAAATTGGTTTGAATGTTATTTATGGCAAACTAATTCATAAGCCCTTATAATTAAAAATTTAAAACATTTGATCTTACAGTCTCTAAAAGTTTGAAATATAATGAATTAATTGTTTTGATTATATAAAATTATTTTAATTAACAATTATTATTTTTCCAATTAAATAATAAATAACTGATTTTTAGTGATTTTTAACTTTTTATAAATATCTTATTTAATACTAGTTAATAAGATTAATTATTTTCATAAATGTTATACTAATTGTTAATATTTTATATTTTTGAATTATTTTTAATTTGTTACTATATCTATACTATATATAAAAGTACGGATGAGGGGGATAGGCAAATTTATTGAATTATCATTTTCAGTTTACTACTAAATAAACGTTTTATAGTCATTAACCAATTAGCTATTTTATTAATCACTATTGTAATTAAAGTCCTAATTAGAATATGTAGCTAAATTATCTCCAATTTAATTTTTGGTATGTAAAAAATAACTAAATTGTCTCCAAATTAGTAGGAATATCTATCTTTTAGTTTGATTGAACTACAAAATTAAAATACTATATTTGATCAATATATTATTATTAAAATTTCTATCTTATTATTTTTAAAGATATTAGTAATAAAATTAAGTTAATTATTTAATTAAAAAATAACTAAATTGTCTCCAAATTAATAGGAATACCTATCTTTAGTTTGAACTACAAAATTAAAATACTATATTTGGTCAATATATTATTATTTAAATTTCTATCTTATTATTTTTAAAGATATTATTAATAAAATTAAGTTAATTATTTAATTATGGTTATTATAAAACCAAAAGAAGAATAAATTCAGTATAAAAAAAAATTAATAACCGAATATATTATATTTACTTTTACAAATTTTTTTAACTAATTTAATATTAATTATAAATAAAAAATTAATATAATTATAATAAATTTATTAAGATGGTCATTGAGGAGTTACATTACGAGCCACGTGCATAGCACGTAATGTGAAACCAGTTATTAATAAAATTAGTATATATGATCACTTAGTATCATTTTTTTTATCTAATTACGCTTCTAATTACATAATTATACATAATGTACAATCATTTTTATTGTGAAAGTAACACCTCACTAATCAATATGTCTTCACAAATTGTCGGCCATTTGGATCATTAATTAAGTAATCTTTGTCTACATATCAAGCATAATGCCAATTGCCAAGCATGGGTTATTTTATGATATGCTCCCATAGAAACAGTTCACACTCACTGTCATCGATTACAATGCTTTTTGTAGTTTTCCGTGGAGTTTTGAAGATCAGACCCACCAACAAAATTCCCTTTTTTTTTGGTTAAGTAGTAATATGTCCCCTTAACTTATGAATAATGGACAATTAACACTTACAAATTTGATAATTATGGCCAATCAGCAGCATTTTGACAATTTGCTTCCTCAATTTATAAGTTAATTGTCCCCTCAATTGGCAATTTGTCTCTTAACTACTGATTTCCCGCAAATTTAATTTATATGCAATTGCGCGCCCATTATTTATAAGTTGAGGGGGCAAATTGCTATTTAATTTAAAGGAATTTTTTTTGATGAATATTTAAAGAAAAAAATTGATTAAAGAGTAAATTACTTTCAGACACTCCACATATTTTATAATTCACAATTTAATATTTTTTATTTGAAAAACAAGCGATTTGAAACCTTAATTTTAACTGCACAAACTATTACAAACTTTTGTTAAATTTAGTATCAAATCGAATTAAAAGTGAAATATCAAATCAAAAACATAATATTTTTTCACTATTCTAAATCTGCATGGCTGTTATAATTTTTTTTATTTTGGTATATTAAAGCATTCTCAATACCATATTATCTTTTACATTAAAATTTAATATTAAAAAGTAAGAAAATGCTATATTTAGCATAAAATTTTAATTTTATTTTTATAAAATGCTGAAGAAGGTACTATAAATGATTAATTAATTTTTTTATTAATTTTATTATTTGACATTTTTTCAATTATACTTTTTTTCTTGTTGATATAATTATTAGCACACTAACAATTTGTTTTTAACATTATAGAAGAACTATGATCTCTTTGATGGAGATGACCATGATTCTTTAGTTCTTTATATATATATATATATATATATATTGTACTATTAAAAAAATAATTGACCGAGATCATAAAAATAAAAAGAGAAAATAAAATTAGAAAAATAAAAGCAGATAAGTTAATTGTCATTAAATTATAATTAATTAGTTGGTGTCAAATTTAACCTGAGATATTGCATATGCTAAATTTAGTATTAATTATTATGTCGGAATTAGATTTTAAAAGTAAATGCTAAATTATATCATTAGCATTTAAATTTAGCATCGCAACGGATGATCGTACAGATTCAATGATATCGCAACGAACAATAACAAAATAACGCTTACCTTATCTCTTCTTTTTCTATATTACATATAAAAACACGGGGGGGGGGGGGGGACATGCAAATTTATGTTAATGTCTTTTTCACTTATAAAATTTAATTATTAATTAAAAACTATTGAGATAATCATTAAAATTAGAGTACTAATTAAATTAAACTACTATGTTAAGATAAGTTAGAGTACTAACCAAAATAAACTACTATATTGAGATAATTGTATAGAGTACTAATTAAAATAGACTACTTTAACTATTTAATGATTACTATTTTAATTATTTTTTATTATATAAAATTATAAATAAGTTAAACTATTTCATGAACTGCTATTTTAATTTTTACTTTATATCTTCTATTAAAATTATCTATAATTATAAAATTTGAATACCAATTTAATTTTTTTAAATAATTAAAACCGTCATTTAAAGTATATAATAAGATAAACTATTCCAAATCAACCATTATTTTAAATTTTATTTGATAATTTGACGAGTCACACTACGAGTTACGTGTGAAACACGTGAAGCGATACTAGTCATATAAAAACTCCAATTCGGCCCCTTCATAAACTCCATTTATAGATTTCATTTTTAGAGATTCTTCCAATTTTACAACAAAGTTACCACCAACTCAATCACTAGGTACCAAATCAGAGCATAATACACAACTCAAAACTTATGTAATCAAACAAATAATTCGAAAAACAAACCTTGAAATGCCAAAATTGCAATAACAAAGTCATAACTAAATTATTATCATTTATTTTGTGATAGCAAAACCTCACTAAACAATCTGTCCAAGTTCATAAATGATTTGCCATTTAAATCTGCACTTTGTTCTGCCTTGTTCTTCCATTCTAAAGCCTTTTTTCTCATTTCTTGACCTTTATCTCCCTCCATTAGTTCTCTTACAACCTTCTCCACCTCATCTCTTTTAACATCACCATCTATCTCCAAACCAACACCCCATTTCTTGCAAGCAAACCAACAATTAGTCGTTTGCTCGCCGTTATTCGGACAACAAATCATAGGCACACCACTGCTCAAGCTTTCAATTGTCGAATTCCATCCCATATGGCTTAAGAACCCCCCGATTGACGGGTGGTTCAGGATCTTTTCCTGACGACACCAGCTTGTCATTAGGCCTCTTTCTTTAGTCTCGACCACAAATTCTTCTGGCAGAATTGCAGACTCGCCCTCGACCATATCAGGCCGTATAATCCAAAGGAAACTTTGCTTGCTATTAGCAAGTCCGAATGCAAGTTCCACGATTTGTTGGGGTGTCATAATCGTCATGCTACCGAAGTTCACGTAAAGAACTGAATTAGGTTCTTTCGAATCAAGCCATTTGAAGCATTCGACATTATCAATCCATAAACTGGAACCGAAATTCGATATCATTCCATCTCTCTGAGGTATTTTATCGGACAGTAAGTGAAGAGGACCAATGGTGTAGATTGGAGGGAACATAGATGAGAGAGCAACCAAAACTTCAGTTTCTAACTCATCATAAGTATTCAGAATAATTCCTGATGCTTTTGCACTTCTATCTGTTTCTTGAATTGCAAAGTTTAAAAAGAAATCATTTCGATCTGTTGTTCGAATCAGAGTCGGTAAGTCCTTCAGACGAATCCCTTCCATGCCTGGAATCCAATCAATAGTTGTGTCTAGATAACCATTTGATAAATAGCTCGCATCTGCACATAATCAAAAACACAAAATGGGTTTGAGTTAAATCATTTCTTTTAGCTTAGCGCATATCTGGTCTGCACTGTTACATTTTTAACGATTGAATCCTTGTACTAAAAAGAACATTCATTTGAATCCCTACATTATCAATTTCATCCAAATTAAGTTCTTCCGTCTATATAAACTCATTGAATTTATCTCTAACGGAAATGGATGGAACGACTACTCTATGAGTTTGCAATTGACAGCGTGTGGACTCAATATGAATGTGTTTTAGTTAGGGACTCGATCGTTAAAAATGTGATAGTGCAGAGACTCAAATATACCTTATTTCATTCTTTTTCGGAAACTTTAGCTCAAACTGATGCTCAAACTCGAGATTAAACAGCTCAAAAACAGAGCTGAGCACAAATTGAACTATACCCATTAGTAAATAAATCATTCTTAATTAAATTAGTCCAAGAACACGAAAAATATACCTTTGAGTGGCACAAGCCCTTTTTCAACGAGATGTTTATGATACGAATACGCTAAAAACCCACAAGCACTCGAAGTCCAAAACAAAAAATCAGGAACCCCAATTTCCTGAGCAGCATCAAGCGTAAAAGTCATAATACCATCAGCAACTATACAACAAACCGGCGGAACACCATCCGAACATTCGAGTTTCGCAAGAAGTTTACGAAACGGTTCCAAGCAATTCTCAGTAACAGATCGATTCAGAGCTAATATATCGCGATTAGAATCCGGATCAGAAGACGGAGGAAGACCGTCAGGTATGGTTTCGAATCGAAAATCAGGTAACCCGTCAAGAGAATTCGGACCGCTAGATTTGAGCAAGCGTTTCTGATTATATTCAGTGTGGATAAATGTGATGTAAAAGCCTTTCGAATGGAGGAGTTTGGCTAGCTTCATCATTGGATTTATGTGACCTTGAGCTGGATATGGAAAGCATACTGCATGGGGTTGATGATTGGATATGGGAGCCATTTTCAGTGAATTATGAATTGGATAATGTATGGAAATTCAGGCAAGTGTTTATATACTGTTATTACAAGAGTATTCTCCAAGTCAATTATTCTTAAATTTTTCAATCCAGTTGCAAATTTTGACCAAGTAAATTTAGCTTGCTGTCCAAACTTGGCTGAATTTAGATGGGTGTGTATTGTATCAATCGTATGTGACACATTCCATTTATGTCAAGATATGATATTTAATGAGAAAATTACACCAAATCACCCAAAAATTAAAAAGTTTACGTTAGTGACTCATGAATTTTATTTTTGCAAAAATCCCTCAATTTTTAAAATCCATTTGCAGTGCCTACCTCATTTTAATTTTGTTCCTTTTATAACCCTCAGTTAGGAGTTGGAGTGTAAGAGTAGGGTTTGGGAGTGGTTGGTTGGTGGTCAGATCGGAAAAAGTCAGCCAGTGGTTGGACTGGCGGCGGCGGTGGTCGTATCAACGGCGTAACAGAGGTGGTGGATGATTGTAAATATAAAGTAGCTTGGTACGGCTCTGAGCTTATAGGGATCGTCGCATCATTTTTCCAGTCACCATCTTAGTTACTGCTCAATTTTCCAAATAGACATCAGATTTTACGTTGATAAATTGGCAACCATTGATCGTACCGCTGTCGTGAAAATAATCAACAAGGATTTCAAGAGATTATATTTCGTCATATATTTTGATTTTTTTCTCCTTTCTCAATTAGCTTCATTTTGGATTGTTAGATTTAGAAATTGGATTTACTATTGTGCTTCATTTTGCTTTCTTTTTTGGTAGAAAATCTCGCACTCACTGAATATAAAGAGGATTCTTAATTGAATGCGTCAGAGAGATGAAGGCTAATTAGGTGTCACTACAACAAAAATGATCAATTGTGACATTGATCAAATGTTACTTAATATTAAAAAAACGTTGTTTAAAATTTATACCAACATTTTTTATAAATGTCATTAATATGTTACATTTGTCGGTGTCGTTATGTGTTTAAGCGATATTTAATACAAATGTTTGTAGCCATTTAGAGTAACATTTAAAAATATTTATTGTGACATTTATTTCATATTACTATAAAAATATTGGAGCAATATTTATAAAGTGTTGCATTAACTGCTAATTTATTATGAAATAGCTATATTCTTCTTCTTCTTCTTCTTCTTCTTATTATTATTATTATAAATAGGTTATGAAAAAAATCATGATACTGTAACATTTATTATACTATGATAATTTTGTATGGCTAGTTTTTCATTTAATTTAATACGTGTTGGTGGTTTATACTCTGCTCATTCATAAATATCAACAAAAAAAACAAATACAGAACAACAATCAATAACATATGCTCCATATATTTGATAAAAATAATCTGAAAAGTTACACACATATTTTTAATATTATTTAAAAAATTATAGATTACAATGGGAATGAAAAAAAAAAGAACTCTATCAAACTATATTCCGTCGAGCTCCGAATTTAATATCAGTTGTAGATGTCCACCAATTTATAGGTGCTTGCTGTAAATGGACCATTTTTATTTTTGATGTTAACCTACAAAATAAAAATAAAATTTAAGAGAGAACAAATAAAAAAATTATTGAATAATTAAATTGCAATAAAATTAAATTTGTAAAAAAAATATGAACAAAAAAATAAGATTAGAAATCAATAACCTAATAAGGACAACCATTTGAATTTGACACAAGGGGAATTCTGCAATTTTAGATCCGACTACCGCATCAATTGTTCTTGACCTGCAGTGCCACCTAAATATCAGACCAATCACCTCTTCCAAACTTCAGTAACATGAGCGTCTCCTAATCTTCTGCAAATGAAGGAAAATCCATTCTTAATATGGTTTTCTTCCATACTGCTCTTCCATTCCATGTAACTTCTCTTGTTTCTGGCTTATGCCGGAGCGATGAGCAATTGTTGTTAGTACTCCAGTTCCTCAATAGCTTAAAATTTGATCCATTTACATCCACAAGATTATTGCGCTGGACTTCTACTGCAGATTGTTGCAATTGGGCTGGAGCAAGGTGCGACAGCGCTCTTCGCCGTGTGATCGGTTTAAACTTGAGCAACGAAAAGATTCCCAGTGGGATTGAGAGTTCAGATGCACTTTTAACCTTTAGTATCTTGATGCTATTAATGAAAAATATTTGCGATAATAAAGAGATAACTGAAGAGTTAGTGGTTGGTTTTATTGATGATTGATGAAGAACGTGGAGAAAAATTAGGCTGAAAGTTAAAATTAAAATTTAAATTAAATAGTGATAAGATTTTTATCTTCAACAGCTAAAAAGATATTAAAGTAAAAATGTATTTTTAGTGTCATTTCTTAAAATACCACTTAAACAGCTTTTTATTATTTAGGATGACATATGTCAAAAATGTTATTATAAGTATGTCACAAGAAGTTGTTTTTGTTGTAGTGTGTTCAGAAATAGATTCTAGAGATTCTTTGGGTAATATGTGTGTTTTGGACATATAGTTACACAGTTTGGATTGTGGATTTCACTAATCGTTGAACATCTAGATTTTTTTGTTTCACTTTTGTATAAGAAATGGGATTTTAGATGGAATTTCATTCATTGGAAGCAGTTAACTAAGATGTTCATATATGAATTTTCATTGTTTAGATGAAATTGGGTAATTGCAGAGTGTTGTACACATGAATTTTCATAGTTTATTTGAATTGAAAATTATTTTGTGTTTAGTGTTTGGAAAGTAAAAAAGAAAAGACTTTAAATTAAATTGGGTTTTTGTTTAATCAATTGTTGTATGTTCAAGTTCAATTTTTCCAGCTATAGAAACAGTAGTATTGATGTATATGATATGATTTTACAAAATTGCAATTTAATGGAATGCTTAGTTTGTGATGAGGTGCTTACACTTTAAGTGGTATTTTAGTTTTTGAAATTTTTGGCAGTGGTATATGTAAACTTATTATAAATTCAATATCAACTCAATATAAATTAATCAAAAATAAATTTTTAGTAAACAGATAATAAATTTAAAATTAATAATATAAAAATGATCATTAATAAACTAATTATAGTTTTAAAATTAACTTTCTATAATTCAATTAATTTATTAATTATTAATAAAGTGACAAATAAATTGATAGTTAATTTAAAGTATTTTTTAAAAAACTGTCCACAGTGGTCGGTGTTAATTTAATATAAAGTCAATATGAACCTAATGTAAACTCAATATAAATTTAATATCAACTCAATATGAACTTAATATCAACTAAATGCAAATTTAATATCAACTCAATATAAATTAATATACAATAAATTCTTAGTTAATTGATAATAAATTTAAAATTAACATATTATAATCAAATTAATTGATTAAAGGCTTAAATGCACAAAAATCACAAACTTTCGCGTGTTTTTGGTATTTGACACGAATTTTTAATTTTGGCATATAAGTACACGTACTATCAATTTTTTGTATATATGATCAAGTTTCCGTTTTAGGTGAAAACCGGTGCCGTTTTAGATATTAAATATTGCCATTTTAGGTATTAAATATTGCCGTTTTAGGTTAAAAATGATGTCATTTTATGTCAAAAACGGTGTTCGTATTATATATGCAAAAAAATTGATAGTTCGTGTATTTATATGCTAAAATTAAAAGTTCGTGTCAAATACCAAAAACACGCAAAAGTTGGTGGTTTTTGAAGCAATTAAGCC
Source organism: Mercurialis annua (assembly GCF_937616625.2). NCBI lineage: Eukaryota > Viridiplantae > Streptophyta > Magnoliopsida > Malpighiales > Euphorbiaceae > Mercurialis > Mercurialis annua. The sequence goes on from NC_065577.1 coordinate 5,002,359, forward strand.
TTTATGAAACATGTGCAATATTAATAAAAAATCAAAATTAGTATCAACTCAACATTGACTCAATGTCAACTCAATAACGACTCAATGTAAACCAAATATCAACTCAATGTAAACCATATATCAACTCAATGTAAATTTAATATAAATTCAATATGAACCTAATATAAACTCATATGAACTTAATATCAACTTAATATAAACTTAATATCAACTCAATATGAACCTAATATAAACTCAATGTGAACTTAATATCAATTTAATATAAACTTAAAGTCAATTCAATATAAACTAATTAAAAATAATTCTTAGTAGAGTGATCATACATCTAACATTAACTTACTCTAATCAAATTAATTTATTAATAATTCAAAAATAAATTTCTAAAGTGACAAATAAACTAATAATAAATTGAAAGTAAATTATATAAATTTTCCGCGATAGTTGGTGTAAACTTAATGAAACTTAATAAACTAAATGTGAACCTAATGTGAACTTAATATCAACTTAATATGAACCTAATGTAAATTTAATATTAACTCAATATAAACTATTCAAAATAAAGTTTTAGTAAAATGATTATAAATTTAAAATTAACTTACTCTATTCAAATTAAACATATAAAGTGAGAAATAATCTAATAGTAAACTGAAAATAAATTTTATAAGATTTTCCGCTGTGTTTAGTATAAATTTAATGTAAACTCAATGTCTTTAGACATCCTTAAATAAAATCAAGCATCTTTCTAGCCAATCACCATTAACAAACCCAGCTAACAAATCCAAATCAATTTACAATACAACATCAACAAACATACCATTATCAGATGCATACATAATGGTAGTGCATTTGCATAACTAATAGGAAAGATGAAAACAAGCTTCATATCAAATTGAAGTCAGCTTAAAAAATTCATCATTGCTTTGATGTAGAACAAAAACTATTTACCATAAAGTTGATATATATTTACTACTGAGAAAATTGATGCATGATACACAATTGATTAACTAATGAGAACCATCTATCAAATAAAAAAAAACAAGATCTAGCAATCAGAACACTGAACCAATAAATTAAAAAATTAGAATAACAAACTAAACCACCAAAACTTCAAGAAAGAAGAACAATTTGCAAATAGAGGAGCATTGCCATTTAATTTGATCCACTACATTCTTACATCTATGATTATTGATTAGTATTTTACTAGAAATATCATCATAACATCAAACCATCGGGCTATTGAACCAATAAACAACTCTATTACCCAACAAATTAATGTAACCCTAATTTGAAACCATCAGATACCTAAAATGTCCACCATTGATCCAAGAGCTGGTAAACATAGTGACGACTTCCTTGGTGCCCTCAGAAACCTCATCTTTAGCCAATTCACTGAGAATAATAAATCTAGCAGTAGTCTGGATCTTCCTAGAAGTACTTGTGGCCTTCTTGTTGTACCTTGCAAGCTTGGAGGATCTCTTCATCTCTTCGGCTGTGACCACTGCGCTGCCGGTCCGACCACCGCAGTCCGATCATGATAACAAAATTGGAATTGTCATTAATTTTTTCTTCTCTGTTTCAATGGAGGAGAAGAGGGCATAAATGTCCTATTTTATGTCAGAATCAATTTATTTTGGGGTATGAGAGATTTATAAAAACTTTTGTGATATTTTGAGTGATTACTGCCAAAACTAAATTCCTGAGGTAAAAATAATAGATAGCACATGTTTTAGGGGATTTGTGTAAATTACCCATATTTAATCTTGTTCGGGTCAGATGATCTTTTTGGAATTAACATATAACATTATTATCTAAAAATTCAAATTCAAATTCAAATGTAAACATTAAAATATAGAATGACAATTTTTGTGGACATTTAATTTAATTATATTAATATGTAAATGAAATAAGTATATTAAATTTTTGTAATATGAGCATGGATTGAAATATTTTTGGTTAAAATTTTATATGTTTTAAATATTTTTAGTGGTTATATGAGTCGTATTAAACATGTCAGCCAATTGCTTAGTTGGCGGTGACGTGGACGACACGGTGTCAAAAAAACCGGTTCGATTCAAAAATAGCTAAAAAAGAAACAGAGCATATAAGATTTGGCTAAATCTGGTGATTTTTAAAGGTTTGACTATAATTGACACAAAACGTATAGGTTTGACATTTTTTTGGTGATTAAGCCTTTCTTTTAACGTGTTAATCCGTTATAAATTGTGTCGTATTAGATATGGAAATTTCAACATTATTAATTGAAAGGATTATGTTTATATCGACCCTAATGGTGTGTATTCATGTTAATAGGATGAATCAAATGACACGAACGAACAGTACCCGCCAGTCCACTTTTACATCCTAAACAGTAAGCATTTTAACTTCTTCCGGAAGTGTTTCTATATGTGAATTTAGGTTGATGGATGGGACAGTCTCACTATAGTATTAACGTAAACACTTTGTCTTAAAATATTTTATGATCTTGAATTAGTATCTAAGGAATAAAATGTTATTAATTGTCTGATAAAACTCAAAGGGGTGGTGGCGCAGTTGGCTAGCGCGTAGGTCTCATAGCTTCTGAGTTATCCTGAGGTCGAGAGTTCGAGCCTCTCTCACCCCAATCTCTTTTTGTTTTGCTCATAATCGCTCCATTAGTGGCACAAACCCTCCTTTATTTTCAAACAAGTCTTGTAGGTAATTCTTTTTTCCCCAAACATTTTTGTATTGATAATAAAAGTCTTACAAAGATTATATAAACACAATAACTCATAAAATTATATATACTGAACAAGTAACTCTAAGTTAAACATAGTTACGAACTTTCTAGTTAAGATGCGGACGAACACGACTGATGCTGTAAATAAACCAAGGTTAGTTTTGAAGTGTTTATATTTGATCTGTTATATAAACGAGGTGTTCATTTCTGTTTCATATTTGTTCGAATTTTGAAGAAAGCATTTATGTTTGGTTTGTATTTTTGAACATTAAAATTATTAAACTCATAGAATTACTTTTATTTAAAATTATGTAGTTTTAATCAATCGATAAAATATTCTATATTTAATTACGAGATAGTTCGCAAAAACGTAATCTAGTTTATTAGGGTGAAGAAGTAGCAAATTTTAATTTTTCTATTTTATAGAAATTTCTTATTATATATGTTAATTTATTTAAAATACAATAGTTTTAAAATTAATTTTATAAAGATAATTTTTAGAAAGTTCAACTCTCATAAATATTTATAATGGGAACAATTCTCATTTAAACCTATATAGAAGAAATTATTGGTCCATATATTATTTTTTCTCAAAATAAAATAGTGTTTTTTAAAGCTTAATAAACCGTTACTATTATAAAAAAACAGTAAAATTTCTACTTCTAGTGAGCTTCAGTTCAAGCTCATAACATTTCCCCACTTACCCTCATAAACAACCACCACCAACACCACCAAAAATGGCCACTCCCACCACCGAACCACCGCCACAACCGCCACAACCATCGTACCTACCACTCAACTCCATTCCATTCATAGATATGACAACTCTAACCCAATCAGAACTCCACTCTCTCTCCCTCATTTCCTCTTCTTCCTCCTTAAACCCTAATCAAACTGTTACTAACCCCCCAATCACCGTCGACCGTACAAGCTTCAACGAAAGCGCCGGTTCCCGCCGCCAAACCTACTCCCGCCCATCCTCCCATCAACACCACCGCCATCGCCTCGCTGGCCTTCTCCCCAAAACCCCAAACCCTAACCCAACCGAAAACCCTACTTCAAACGACACCGACCGCGTTGAAAATCACGCCATTATCAAATTCCTCAAACAGTTACTCTCCACACACTCTGAATTTAGTCAATTAGATTTGGTTGACTTCGATAGCTTTACTCATTTAAACGACGCCATTAATTTCAACCGTAACCCTAATGACAGTACAAATGTTAATTCTAATATTAATTCTAATTTTAATTCGGAAATTAGGACGCGGAAAAGAGGGAGAAAACCGAAGATTAAAGTGATAAGTATTGAGGAGCAGGAGAGGGAGATTGTGAACAAAAATGGGGTTGTTATTGATTTGGTTAAATTAGCGGGTTTCGCGGAGGATCCTTATAAAGAGGAGTTGAAGAGGAGGACTGAAGGGATGGGTAGTGAAGAGGAATTGTTAGAGTTTTTTCGGAATTTAAATGGGCAATGGTGTAGTAGGAGAAGGAAGAGGAGAATTGTTGATGCTAATGATTTTGGTGATTTTTTGCCAGTTGGTTGGAAGTTATTGTTTGGACTTAAGAGAAAAGAAGGGAAAACTTGGGCTTATTGCCGCAGATATTTAAGGTGATTCTTTTAGTTTTCTTGTTTAATTTTGTGACTTTAGTTTTGTTTTGTATGATTGGTAGTTGGGTGTTATGTGTATCGGTAGTTCGTAAAAGATTTTGTCCTTTCAGATGGTGGTAGAATGTAGATGATAGCCAGTCAAACTAATTAGTTATTTCAGTTATTCTTGTAGTGTTAGTTGCAACTTTTAAGTGTCTGGGAAATTCCATCCATGTTTGTAGTTAATGAAACCTTATTAAACTATGAGAGTGATGATCTTTTATTCGTGATAAAGTAGAATTTTTTTTTTTGGTACAAGGGAAAGAGGCAAAGCCTAGAAAAAATTAGAAACTAACATTCCTATTATAAGAGGTACCATGGAGATCATGAATAATCCAAGGTTTAAGGCTCGGAGGAGGGCTGTCATGGTACGTACACCCAATAACATAATCGTTGCTAATCGTCGCTAGATGATCCGCTGCAAAATTAGCTTCCCTATAGATATGATGCACCTTAACAATCCAATTCCTTGTAATCAAGTTCCGAATGGCAGTAACAATGTTTGACAAATGAGCCGCATCATTTTGACTAAGAACTTTGTCCACAGCAGCCTTACTATCCACCTCGAGAACTATCTTCCTCATCATACTAATTACTTATATCAGATATTGTGTTTTCTTTTTAGTGTTTTTGTAGGCTTTTCTCTGTCTCTCACTGTGGCTTAATTGCTTAAATTTCTTCTTATTTTATGTTATACAGCCCTAGCGGGGAGCAATTTTTGTCCTGTAAGGAAGTTTCTGCATACCTGCAGTCATTCTTTACACCTTTCAATGCACAACAGGTGACGGGTCGCGCAAGTGACAATATTCCACAAGTACATAGAGTAGCTTCTGAGAATGTAAGTTAATACTTGCTTTTAGTAACTTTGGAAAATGCTGAAAGTTAACATTCTTAAGGAAGAGTTATGATAAATGTAACAGCAAGCGGGATATTACGGGAAAGAGGAAGATCAGAGGCATTCTGGTGAGAATGAGAAGGCAGTTGCCCTGCTTGGAGTTGAGAATTTGGAGTTGGCAGAGGTTCAAATACAAGATCTTTTCGAATGCCACAAATGCAACATGACGTTTGATGAAAAGGACACATATTTGCAGCACCTTTTGTCATTTCACCAGAGGACTACTAGGAGATTTAGACTGGGTTCTTCTGTTGGTGACGGTGTAATAGTTAAAGATGGAAAATATGAATGCCAGTTTTGCCATAAGGTATTTCATGAAAGACGTCGATATAATGGTCATGTAGGGATACATGTGAGGAATTATGTAAGGGGAATTGAAGAATCACCAAGTAGCAGGATGGCTTTGCAGAAGAACAGTGAATCTCCAACTGAAGATGAATTGCCTACTAGAATTTCTAAAATGGATGCCTTGATTGAAATAGCTCAAAATTCGATTCGAGAAACATCTTCTGATCCTAATGGTGAACCCAGTAGTGTATTTACTTATGATAAGCAGACTGTGGATCCTGATCAAGAACCTCTGGCTTCAGTTTCTGATCATGAGCTGAAATCTGATTCTACTCTCAGCGAACCAGGCATAGAATATGCAATGATTGATGAAACTCAGGAATTGGAGCTATTTCAGCAAAAACCAGATGATATTGTTAGTGATGAAAAGACAGAGAAGCTCAATGATGCTGGAAATATTATGAATATTATGGTTGATTCATCTGCTAAAAAGAAACTCGGTGCTCCATCGGACGCTTTTGGTGGAACAGATTGTCCATTAGTTTGCACAGATGACATCGGCCAGTCTGTCATTGAGCAGGAAACAGGTTTTGCATTCCACGGGTTTGATCCATTGAGCTATCCAAAAGTTTGTACCACAGGTAGTAACATGCTTTTGATTGGCGAAGACGAAGATTATCAAGACAAGTGCAAGACTGATGAAGTTGGTAAAACAAGGAGTATTGAGATAGAATTCGGTTTTGGAAGCAACGACGACATACAAGATATCGTCATTGTGCAAAACACTGACCATCAGTCTATGAACGGAGATGAACTTCAGCATGACATTACAGAATCACCTGCATCTCTATTGCAAATATCTCATGGTCTTTCAGCACGCAATGTGAGTTCACCTACTTTTGGATAATTTCTAGCTGGAAGCAATTTTTAGCCCCTCAATTTTATCTCAGTCAAGTGAATTATTTTGTCTTAGGTTAGGTGATAGTAAATATTGATTGTACCAGCTAGTACGGGAAAGGTATTACTAAAAGTGTTATGATTTTTGATATACTCAAAGTGCTATGATGGTACCCAGCAAATAAAATATCTTTATTCTGGATATTAGACATTGGAGAATCATTTTCAATGATGGTGAATAAAGATGAAACTTGCATCTGAAAGAAGTCTGGGTTAGATGTCAAAGAAAGAAGTAACAAGATCTCATGCTCCTTGCACATTCTTATATTTAACTTTGCATATCTTATTGAAACTACATTGAGTGCCGATTTACGTGTCAAATTTGATAGGGTTGCTTTGATTGTTTCTATAATTTAGCTTATGCAATCAAGCTTTTAATGAGTTCAATATAAACTCACATTTTTCCATGATAGCTGATTGCATGTGGAGATTGAGTGGGTAGTTCTTTTCTTTTGAACAGGTAGAAAATGATTTTAGTACAACGGACCAGAGGCATGATAGAATATCAGGATTTGAGGAGTTGAGGTTGGAGGACATTGAACAACTAAAATTTAGTTTTGGGACTGGGCAAGAACCTAACTCTGAGGCAGAGGTGCCATTAAATTTGGAAAACAATACAGAAATGGCCGAGGCATATGGTGCCCTGGTTCAGTTTGAATCGGAGGTTATTGGAGATACAGCTGATGGACAGCAGCTTACTGTCTGTGTATGGTGCGGAGTAGAGTTCATCCACGAGGCTGTTGATACTGAAATACAGTCAAATTCAGTTGGTTATATGTGTTCAACCTGCAAGGCAAGAATTTCTGGGCAACTAAACGCATTTGGTGGTAATTGCTCATGAAGCCTTTTTAGGTGAGGAATCGGTCAATTTCTTTGGATCAGTATTTGCTAAATAACTGTATTTTCCATCTTTTTGTGATATGTATATTCTCCTTGGTATGTGTACATTTTAACATAAACAAGGAATAGATAATTGTTTTACTGCTGCTAGGATATTATTGTGCCTTATTTATATAAAGATGTGATATATGATTAGATTATCATAAAACGTTGCATTCATCTTTTGCTATATGTTCCTTATCGAGATCTATGTATCTTGTTTTGAATTTACTTGTATTGCTATGTAGTCCTTACCATAGAATAAGATATGTTATTTGCTTTGTTTTTGGTTTCATGTGCCTGGTTGTTTTTGATATCTTAAACTAAAGGATATAAATAGTTTGGGCAATGCTTCATTTTTGTAAATACAAGTCCCTAGAAATGGTGTCGAATTTTTTTTAATAAGTTATTCTGTTGCTAGAACATCTAAATATTAGCAGGCAGTTTTTATCCTGAGCACAGGGCAGGTTGCAGGAGATATACAATATGGAAATGACATAGCTATCAGTCGCATTATCTTAGACATTTTCTCTCTTTAACACATGGATTACAACTTTTATTGGATTACTGGATCCATTATCATCATTTGCCTGTAAATAATCCTATGAAATTTCAGTCTAAATTTAGTTCCTCATATATGTTTGGTGTTCAAAGTGACTTTGACCATTAAGATATTGCAAACAAATCATGAAATGAAGCTTTGAAAAACTTTACTATTTTATAGTTGCAAACTAATACTTCATTTCTGAAGTCTAGACTAACCTAACCGTGGCCCTTCCATCACAAAGGAATTTCCTAGATAGTCTGTTTGTAGCAGTTATTGATCATATGTTTGCCTTTTTTTTGCTTTTCGACATGTTGTTGACTTGGCCGTTGATGCTTTTTTTCCTTTTCTGCTAGCAGATATTGGGGACGAGGTATGTGTATGTGTCAGCTAAGTTGGGGGACTGAAAATTTGCAGCAAGAAGTTGGTCAGTGTATCTTAAGTTATCTGTATATATATGTACTGAAGTAGATATTTGTATCTGGTATCTGCCCATTTTTGTCTCCTTAAATACCGATTATGAAGACCATCGGGATGTGTGCAATGATGTATCATAATATGTTGTCTGCAAATGAGATGAAGTAGATACGGAGTAGTCTTTGGCCCTTGTTGGCTTACTTCTGAAATAGGGATTGTATTTGAGGAATCATCATATGTAGCTCTTACATTAAAATCCCTTATACCCTCCATTGATTCAGTATATTTTATACATAAATGGGTTTCTTTGGATAAAAATATGAAAAAAGCATGTATCTTCTTGTGCAACTTCTGTTATCTGAAGCGGGTAATATTATGCATAATGGATCATATCAACATCTCTTAAAAGATTGGGGTTTGTAGGGTACTCTAATTATTAAGTTTGAACAGAATTAATCTTGGTAGATTTTTAAGTTGCCTGCAACCTGCTGATGAACAGTTTAAGTTTATTAGAGTACTCATAAGGAAAAGTAGTCTAGAAAATAAGTTTTGCTGGAACTTTTTGAACTTGGAGTTCAAATTTCATCCCCAAGATGAAGGGGGTATTAAACTGACTGGCCCCATTGTCATTTGGGAATCTATTAAGTTGATATCTGTTCCACTAAAACTTAAAGATAAAAAGGATTTGATTCTATTTGCATTAGGGGGTGGAATAAAGGGAAGAACACATCTGAAAGTACAAAAGCAGATAAATTCAAAGAAATCATTTCCACCCGAATCTGCTAATATTTTATCCACTCTAATTGTGCATCTAGTTCAGATAATCTCTACAAATTTTATAGAATACATTTGTAAATGAATATACTTGTGTTTGATTTATCTAGAAATTTAATTAGCAACTCTATTTTGTAAATTTGTAGAATTTGTTATGTTTATGTTAAGCTACTAAATTGAATTCATTTACAAATAAAATAAACTCTAGAATAGAACTGAACCAGATAAAGGGTAAACTCTAAAATAAAGAAATTCAATATTCCTTGAGCATTTGGGGACAATGAAATTCTGATCTGTACTAGGACAATGAAATTCTGATCTGTACTAACATCGATCATATGCCAAGTTTCCTTGGAATCTTCGTTTCGTTAGCAATCTGGTTGAACTTTATCATGTTCCAAATCTTCTCCCTATCAAGTTGCCATTTCCATCAATCTATATGATTCAACCTGACAGGCTGAAAAAATATTAGCACTTATGGTAGAGACTAGAATAATCAAATGCCAATCCTGTCAGCATCATTTATGGGTACGAACAGGCTCGGAAACAAGTCGCTGTGTAGCTTGCAAACATATTAATTCAGTTGCAGGCAGCGAAGAATCTAGTCGAACTTTCCAGGTTAGAGATAGAGACTGCAATAGTTCCAAGCACAGTCGAGGAATTCCTGAAGTACCACTAAAATTCAAGAGAAAGCGTGCAGTTCTTTGCGGAGTTACTTATGACAGCACAAAGCACAAGTTAAAGGGTACCATAAGTGATGTTAAGCATATGAGAGATTTTCTGATCAACAACTTCAAGTTTCCGAAAGATTGCATCCGGCTACTTACAGGTATGTATGTATCTTTCTTACAGCTTCTCCGAATTGCCAATGATATGCTTTTTGTCGAAAACATGTTTTTTCAGATGAGGAATATCAAGACCCTAAACTAATTCCCACTAGGAAGAATATTGAGATGGCCCTGCAATGGCTTGTAGAGGATTGTTGTCCAGGAGACTCATTGGTTTTTTACTTTGCTGGACATGGCTCACAGCAGACTGACATTGACGAGGATGAAATTGATGGACATGATGAAATAATTTGTCCTCTTGATTTTAAAGTTAATGGAATGATCGTTGATGACTACATCAACTCCGTAATTGTTAGACCACTTATTGATGGAGTCACTCTTCATGCCATCATGGATACTTGCCACAGTGCAACAATGCTCGATTTGCCACATATCTTCAGTGCAAACGAGTAAGCTTTTGCTGCATGATTGAGACTCAGAATTTCTTTATCTAATTATCCATAGCTAATCATTCACTATGATAACAGTAACTTAACAAATATTTTAGAATTGTTCGGGTAGATAAGGTGTGTATTAAACATGGATTTAAGAATCAAACCGAACCGACCGGTTCAACTGGTCAGTCCAGTTTGATTCTTCCTAAAAAATCTGAAATACGGTTCAATCTCTTTGAACTAAAAAAAACCGTATGAACCGGTTAAACTGTCCGTTTCTTTATTTACTAGAACCGGAAAACCATTTGCTAGTTAGAAGTTTTGTATATGTTTAAACTGTAAACATGCAGACTTCTAGAAAAATATATTTTACATATATATTTAAGGGTTAATTAGTATTACCCGCATGAGTTTGTCTGAATTACTGTTTTTCACATGGGTTTAAAAATATTACTATCTCCCTCTCTTTTTTTGATTTTCTTTAAGTGACACCCCCTTTTATAAGGAGGTTTCAGTTATATAAAACATAAAAGTGAAATGGGAAATAGTGATTTTTTAAAATTGAGGGGAAAACGGTAGTTCGGATCTAAATTCATGGGGTAATAGTAATTAACCCTATATTTAATTGGTTGAATGGGTTGAACTGTGAATCAATTAATACATTTAACCTAACTTGTACAATCCTTTTTTAAAATCCTAACTTGTACAATGGACAGACTTCATTTTCCTGAAAATGAATTTAGAATGCACTTAAATAGCCTGTTAAAGTATATTATCTAAATAACATGTCTCTTTGGTTAATTTAATTTTAATTGGAGGAAGTGGGCAGATAATAATCCTCCATCAGGGATCTATAAGGGCACAAGTGGTGGGCTTGCCATTTGTATTAGTGCTTGCAGAGATGATCAACTAGTTGTTGATTCTTCGGTGAGTACTTCAAATCCTTCTGATCATTTTGAGTTGAGCAGTATTTTCATTCAACTTGGAACTATGTATTAGAGGACTAACTAACATTTTCTTACGGATAAATGAAAAGTGCAGACTTTATGTGGAAAGACAACTTTAACATATAATTTCATCCATGAGATTAACAGAAACCCTGAATTGACATATGGTGAGCTAGTAACCTCTGTTCAAAACAAGATTCACGACGCTATTGAAGCACGAGGCATCAAAACTTGGTTTATGAGGACATTTTTCAGGTCTGCTTTTTCACAGGTATAAACTTTTTCACAAAATTGGTTTCTTTCATGCCCAAATATTTCTGTTCCTTTCATAGATTAAGTTATGTTATCAACTTGGCTTGACTCGCTTAATATTAAAAATATGTATATTAAATTTTAGTTTAAAATTAGAGGTATTATTGTAAGTATTTATTAAATTATGAAAAGCTGTATAAATAAATTAGTCAAATCTCGATTATTATTGTAAGCCCCGGAGTTGGATATCTTGATGTTGATGAATGTTTTTACCAATGGGTATGCAGGAGGTCCAACTATCATCTTCGCACAAGTTTGACATTCAACAAATAAGATTCAAGTTGTAGTCTGATCCATCAGAAGGAAAATCAAGTTATCTAAAAGCCAAAAGAGTCATTCATGTCCTTAAGATTTGTCTCGAGGACCACCCTCAACGTCCGAAAAGGTTCAAGTATACCCTTAATGTCTTTAAAAGTGAACAACCACGCCCCCAATTTGGACACATAAATGAGACGTTGGGGGCTTCGTTGTCAAAATCAAAGGCATGGTGGTTCACTTTTTAAAACGTTGGGGATATATTTGAACCTTTTCGGACGTTGAGGGCTTACTTGATTCTAAAGTCAAACCTTAAGGGCATAAATGACCCTTTTCCCTATCTAAAATGACCTTAAAAAGTATAAAACAAAATGATTTAAATATGAAATGATCCAAGCTTGAAATAACTGAACCATTTGCTGCTTTAACTAGAGGTTAGAAATTCAACTACTTGTCTAGTAGCTGAAATTACATGCTTGAAATTACATTGTAGTATTATATACTATGTAGATGATTATGTTTCAGATAAAGACTGGCATAAGTTTTGCAAATGTGCAAAAACTCTTGTTATGGCATAAATCCAGGAACACATACTTACCGATTTATTTGCTGATCTGAATAAGGACTATGATTGGAAATGTGATGCTTGTATTTTAGCAAAGAATCGACGTTGTAAACGATTTTGTTTCCGATGAAGTTTACAATACTCACTACATAAGTTCTGTAAATGAGCAAAATCTGTGATATTTAGCTACATGAAACATATACTTTCGGATTTATTAGCTAATTTAAATAAGCAGTATGATTGGAAATATGATACGTGTACTTTAACAATGAGTCATCATGCTATTTTTCCGATCAAGTTCAAATACAAATTCTAAATACACTGATTAGGAAGCTGGGATGGCTGATTGTAAACCGATTGATACTCCCCTAATCCATAATCTTAATTTTAGAGTAGAAATAGATCAAGGGTCGACTAGCGAGGGGAGATATCATAAGTTAGTTGGGAAGTTCTATTATTTGTTACATACGCGTTTTCGAATATTGCGTATGCAGTTAGTGTCGAGTCACAATGCGCCGAAACATCATATAGTTTTAGTTCTTTGAATACTTCAATATTCGAAAGTGTCTTCTAAGAGAGGGAATATGGAGAGAAAAATCTGGTTATTTAGAGAAGTAAAAAGTAAGTATTGTTGTTTTATTGCTCGATCATTTTTGAATTTTTTTTTTACTGTTTATGTGAGATATTTTTGGATGATTAAGCCTTGTTTTGCCGACTGCAAAGGTAGAGTTTATAGAAATAACCAAATAATTTTATGAGATACGGTTTAAAAGATTGATGATTGAACTTGGGTACACCTTCGGCAAAGATGAATTTATTTTGTGATAATAAAAACATAACGGAATGAAACATATTGATGCTGATAAATATTTCATTATGTAAAAATTATTAGTGGTGGTGTTTGAACTTCTTTTATTTTTTTATTTCGGTGTTTGAACTTGTATTTCTTATATACTTATATTAGTGATTTTTAATTATTAAGATCGTATCACATGAGTGTTTTTATCGTTTTTTTATCGTCAATGTCCTAAAAGATAAAAATAAGTTATTTTTTTAGGAAAATGTTATTTAACCCACCATTTTATACCAATTTTAATATTCCTCCTTACGTGGCAAATTTTAATTTGCTCACTACCTATCTTCAATTTTCCTCTTTAAATTGCTCTACTCTTTTATTTTCACGTTAGGTGATACAATAAAAAGGGACAAAAGTCTTGGGTTTAGTAGCACCACTTTTTTTTTTCTATTTGAACGTTTTGTCATATTAGTAATAAAAACGATGGTTGTGTGTAATAATATATTTGTATATGTGAAGTTAAATTGACAAACCATATCTGTAAATTTAAAATATTTTTTAGTTTTAATAGTTGCCTTGCAATTGAAAAATGACTAAAAACAGTCACTTGACACATTTATAAAATTTAAATATTAACATAGAAAAAATTAAAGTTCAAATATCAAGATAAAAGATTTAAAAAAGCCCAGACATTGGTGTAATTTTCTTTTTTATTAAAGATTTTTTTTTGATTGAAAATTATTTAATTTTCATTTATAAAGTGTGATGATCTATTAGCAAATATGCTTATAAAAGCGGGAAATTCTTACCTAAACCCGGTCCATAAATTTTCCATGCACCTATCCAATGAGGTGTTAGAATATCAAATACAGTTTTCTCTCTTTTCTTATTATTTTCTCTTTCTTCTCATTTCTCTAACACCTTATTGGATGGGTCCATGAATTTTTCATAGACCGGGTCTAGGTAAGAACTTCCCTATAAAAGCAATATTCGGTATGGATTTTTGCAATAATTTAGATAAATTTTATATTAGAGAGATTTATGCACAGATATGAAGAGTTCTAAAGTGTCTTTAAAACGATGAAGTGGGTATTCTTCAGCTAAAATTAGATAATAAATTGATTTGATTAGCAGCATATTTAGATAGATAAATTTAAAACGTTTAAATATACGAATGAATAAAGAAAAATTCGATCCCTTTTGTCTGTTCCGATACTTTGAACATTTAATACCCACTGAACAAACTCAATTGGAAAGCAAAATTCAATTTTGTTTTGCTAAGAACAACGACTGATGCCCCTCATACTCACCACATATAAAATTGCAAAAGAACAATCTCTTTAATTTGTTAAAATATAAAAGACAAGAGAAGCATATATTTGACGATTGTAAGAATATATTTTAAGGTTTACATTTTATAAACATTCATTTGACAGCAATTTGAATAATAGACATAAGGCTAATAATCACCTACCGTTTTTGACTTTCGGTGTTTATCATTTGACTCATTGAGTTTTGATTTCAGTCGCAAACTTTTTGAATTTAACTTCTGAATTCGAGTCTGCCGGTGCGGATTTTTTGCATTTACAAGACTCGAATCCGAGACCTTACTTAAATGATACCAAACCGCTTACCACTTGGATCAACCTCTATTAGTTCTCTCCCGTCAATTTTTGTAACAGAGTTAGTTTCAGCTGATTTGATACATAAAAATAATAAGTAAATATATAAACGCTACACAACAATCGGCGTCTCATCATCTTCCATATCACAAATAAAATGGGTATTTCTCGGTTAAATCTAGTTGCTACCAAGCGCTTAAGCTGCAAAAATGCCAATAAAGTAGATGCTTCAACTTCTAGCTCTAATAATTAGCTCCGGGGAAGGATTTGGTTTTCCGAGGTCTTTTTTGGCGTGTTCAGCTGTTTAGAGATTCCACAGGAATGGTTCAAAATGCTGGTTTCAAATTTCACATTGCCATCCGAGAAGGCATCATCATAGCCGAAGAAGCCAATCTAATTCTTTTTGAGGTAAAATCAAACTTAGAAGTTGCAATAGAGGCATCCACTAACTACAATGTGCTGTGTATTGATGTGAGCTTAATAGCGAAGACGGCTTAAGTCCAGTTAGTAGTAAGGAATGTATTAGTATTTTTGTTTGTAATAGGGATACTAATATGCTTGTTCATTTTTAAGTTAGAGTGGCTTTAACAACCATTGTTAGGAGCAGTGTTTGGAAAGATTGTGTCCTCTAAAAGTTTTAAATTCATGTTTTATCCGATCAAATGGCTTTTGATTAATGAAATTTTATGATTTTTAAAAAAATAAAAAAATATAGCCAGATAAATTTATCTATCACGCTTCATCTTTTTTTAGTTCATATAAACTATTATGCACTATAATTAGGAAAACAACATGGAAATTATATCATTCACATCAATTATATGTATGCGTAGAGCCTTCCGTAAATTTGGTATTCCAGTGTCTAAATGATTTATATGCTTAAACACTATTAGCAGGAAAAGAAAGAAAAAAAGTTAAGTTTTTAACTTTTTTAACATAAAAATATTTGAATTAATATAATAACAAAACAAATACTAACTTATAATAACTCAATTGATTAATTAACCAGTATTAAATTGGTTAATTAACCAGTATTAAACTGATTAATTAACCATTTAAAGGAAAAAGAGAAGACATGTGTAGCAGCCAATAAGAGATCGTCGCATGCCATGTTGCAGGAGTTTCTTTCTGCCTTGACAACAGGAAATTTTTGTTCAACGTTTCCATTAATTATGTACTAGTGAGCGGTGATTTAAAAATTGAACCAAAATGGTCAGTTAAACTGAAAATTGGCCAGCTGTTCGGTTCAATTGACTCTCAAATGATTCAATCGGCAGTCAAAATAACCAGAAACCAGTAGCTTCACTGATTTGAATGCTATTCAACTTTAAAATACTGTTAGTGACATATTACTAATAGTAAAAGAATTGACTTTTGAAACTAATTGAACAAATTTCACTAGATTTTAATACATATTTACTTACATTTAAATTTTTTTTCATATTTATAACGACTCAAGCATAGTATTTAATATGTGACACCCCATATCATATGCTTGTTAAATTTAACACTATATAGTTCAAGTATTCAACACCGTCCTTTCATTTTACGATGTCGTTCTTTTTTTATAGTTTTTAATAACCGAAACGACTGTAAAAATCACAAAAAATAACTGGTCGTTTTTCTGTCACATTTTCTAAAACGTGTTTAAACTGCTAGAAAGGTGTTTTTATTTTCGAATAACCTTCAAAATACTGAAGTAATGTAATAGTGTACTCCACTAAACCTTTATAATCAACCACTAATTTGATTCTGTTTTAGTCACTAGGCAATATTCCCTACTATTTTTTGGCTCTTGATATGAGAAAGTGATCTAGAAGAAAAGTGCTTTGTGTATGACAATGGCTTTATTGAAGCTTCGAACAATCAACTTTTGCACTTTATGAAAATCTATGCCGACAGCCTTTTTGGTTCTTAAAGATATCCGTAGAATTTGAGTGTGCATTGAACAATTGTTTTGTGGTCGTTCGCCGATTTTGACCTCAGGAATATGAATGTTTTTATAACTTAACTGTTGCGTTATGTCGTTCGTGGAACAAACTAATAGTGCGTTAGTTATGTGGAATGTTTGATGATAAAAAGAAGTAATAATTAAAAAAATTTCTATCATAAATGCTCATTGTCTTGTTGTAAATATGACATGACATAATGGTTGTGTGTGATAAACTCTCAGGAATATGTCATTGTTTAGAGCATAGTTGAACATTATTTAACATATTATCAGAATCTAAAAGTAAAGGAAAAAAAACATTTTTATAGTCCATGAATTCTCGTATATATATGTTCAGAGATTGCTTACTAATCTTATCAGCAAAAATCTATGTCTAGTAGTGACATGAACCGAAGTTTAGTCCTGCGAGATGCTAAAGGTTACACTTGCAGCAAATGTCGACAACGATTCCCACCGAATCTTAATCTCTCAGAATTCCAATGTCCAGCTTGCCAAAGAGTTAGTACCACTAGTTCTCCAATGCGAATCAATCAACGATCTTCTGATACTAAAGATAATTACAGAGTCTTTCAAGTTGTCGAAAAGTTCAAGAAAATGGTTTCAGGAACTAAGCAAGAAAGTGATCCTGATAGTGATAAATTTATGTCACTGAATTGTCACCCGTCTTTGGTGAAACGGGCTAGAGCATCGACTGCCCCCCGGAAACGGGCACTGCTTATCGGAGTTACGTATGCCAAGTGGAAGCACAGGCTTAAGGGTACTGTAAATGATGTCAAGAATATCAGAAAATTGTTGATGGAAATTTATCGGTTTCAGAAAGATGACATTCTTGTTCTTACAGGTAAGTTCCCTCTGAATTCTCATCCGGTTTGACTAGTTTGGTTCGATATTATTTCGGTCCGGTTTATATTTGGAACCTAACTGAATGTTTTATGATTATCAAAAATTTAATTTTTGTTATAATATCAAACCGAACTAAATATAATTTATAGTTTCGGTTTGATCTTTCCATTTTGATTGGATTTACCCCTACGCGAGACCTCTTAGAGTTAGTCTAGTTGCTTGTTCCATCTCTTAACGTTTATTTCGTCGATTCCTGTAATTGTTAATCTATAATTTTTTTGTTACAATGTTGTTCGACTTTGTTAAAAAAATTGAATTATATGTCATTTGGTCCCTCGAGAATCGCTCTAGAGGCAGAACTGGAATGGGGCGACAGCCCCATCCAAATTTCAATTTTTTTGAGAACGTTGAATGTCAAATTATTATCTTAAATAGAATCAAATAATTTTATATAAAAAATGAGAAAACTACATGTTATTTGGTTTAAATAATTAAAATAAGTTAAACAACCTGCTGTCTATGTATGCTTCAACATATTTTTTTTGCCATACCTGAATAAAATTTCTGATTCCACACATTTCAGGATTTCATTTTTGTTTCATAAAATGCTTATAAAATTTCAAACTATATATACCTTATTCTAGTAAATTAATTTTTCATTTCATATTTCAGAATTTTCTTTCTTTCGATGCTACATAGTAATAATAAATATTTGTATGCCAATGGTTTATTGCAGAAGAGGAGACAATGGCAGAATTTATTCCTACAAAAGATAACATCATCAAATCATTGAACTGGCTCGTGGAAGATTGCCGGGAAGGTGATTCGTTAGTGTTTTATTTCTCCGGTCACGGATTACGACAGCCGGATTTCAACAACGACGAACAGGACGGATATGATGAAACAATATGCCCGGTTGATTTCATGGAACAAGGGATGATTCTTGACAATTATATAAATGCTGCCATTGTTCATCCTCTTCCTAAAGGTGTCACTCTTCATGCTATTGTTGATGCTTGCCATAGTGGAACAGTTCTTGATCTCGTCCATGTCTATGACAGAACAAGGTAAATTTTATTTTTTTCATTTACACCTTGTACTTTTAGCGATACACAACAATTATGAGTTAAGGATCAACCCGGTTTCTAAACTTATAATTTTGGATAAGATAATTCGCTGTCACCTATATTAATCAATTAAGGATAAAACTTTCAATTCTTAGAATAAATAAAGACAATACTCTTTATGTTTAGATTATTAAAGAAAAAATTAGGTGATTTTATTTCATGAATTTGTTCATATTATATAATTATGTCTTTAATTGACCAGAAAATAGAGGGGTAAAGTGGACCTTTATTCAAAAGATTATACAAATAAATGGTCAAATGATTAAAAATGTCAAATCTTTGGAGAAAATTTCACAAAAGTTCAAATCTTTCAAATTTATCCAATTTGTCCTAAAACGTAGAATTTTGTTTCAATTATGTCTAACTCTGGCGTGGCATGCCACACATATGCCACCATGGCAAATATCAGGCAAAAAGTATAAATTAGTTTTTAAAAAGTGTAAATAGTGCCAAACCTCTAAGGGTGTAAATATTTTAAAAAAAAAATCTAAGAACTTAATAGTATTTTTTTTACCAAGTATTTGCCATAGTGGTGTATATGTAATATGCCGCGTCGGCGTCACATAAAAAAAATCGCGTGCCCTTTTAGAGTTGGACATTATTGAAATAAAATTCTACGTTTCAGGACAACTTGAATAAAATTGAAAATTTTGAATTTTTATAATTTTTTCTTCGAAGATTTTTTTTAGTTATTTGGCCTAGATAAATTACAGAACATCTAAAAGCAAATTGTTCTGTTAAAACAGGAAGAAATGGAAAAATAACAGCCCGCCAAACGGTAGTAGAAAGCACACAAATGGAGGATTGGCAATTTGTATCAGTGCTTGTGAAGATAGTCAAATGGCTGCAGATACAACTGTAAGATGGCAATTTCACATTAATTCTTACTCCTTATATTTATATACTTAATAAAAAGAAAATCAAAAATACACCTTTTTAATAAAAAAAATCATCTTTTATGCTCCTTATTTTCATTTTATATTTAAATTTTTTCACTTTATACGTTTTATGTTTTCATTTTATATTTAATTTTCTTTATATATATGTATGCTCCATACTAAAGATGCATTGTATATTTTATTTTAAAAAATGCAAATACAGAAACTGTTCTTTCTTTTTAATTTTTAAGTAAGCATAAATTTTTGAGGGATTCCATCTTTAAGTAAAACTAAATTTTGATTATTTCGATTAAATCAATTTCTATTAAAATTGATCATTCGATTAATTAGACTTTAAATAAATCCACGAGTTTTTAATTGAACAGACTTTTGCTCTCCCTTACCGTTATTAGTTATATATTTAGGTGGGAAAGCTAACAAAAAGCCAGAATGATAGTATATTTTTCGTCACTAAATTATTTTAGTGACGGAAAGTTGACTTTTAGCGGGAGAAAAATCTTCTCGTTATAGTTCGATTTTCTCGTAGTGTTAGTGCTTAATTAATTACATGTTAAATTGGCTTTCTATCAGGCTGTGAGCGGAAAAGGAATGAACGGAGCTCTAACGTATATTCTGATAGAAATAGTAAGGAAATATCCAGGACCAACTTACGGGGACCTAATTGACATGATTCAAGAAACTATTGATGCTGTTAATAATAGTGGTTGTCTTCCTGTCAAAATCATCAGATCAGTCCTACAAAACAGATTATTACAGGTTCGTCTATTTTAATTACAATCTTTGATTCTACAGCATAAAAATGTACATTTGATTCGAATCAAAATAATTATTATTTTTTGCAAAATCAAACCGAAGAAAAATTCAGAAAGATTAAAACATGCCTTTCAAACCTTAGAAAAATAGTCAATCGGTTGATTTTTTTGGTTCAGTTTAGTTTGTATTAAATCACAACTGAGATTTTATGTCAAAAACCAGCCTCACTTGGTTCGTAAATGTATACTTTTACGGAAAATATACTTCTCGGGAAGTTAATTGCTGAGTAAGTTAGTAAAAAGAAAATTGATAATTGTTTTGCTTGGTTTACTTACTAACTTCCCTGAAAGTTGTATTTTAATTTTAATTAATTAAAATTTAAAGACGATATTATTTTTAATAACTAAATAGGCTAATTAAATGTAAAAATATAGTTGTATGTTCTATCAAATTAAGTAGGGAAGTTCTACTTACCTAAGTTTAGGTAGGGAAGTCACTTCTCTAATCAAAGAGAAGTCAAATTGCTAAATTTCCGGGAAGTAACACGTATAAGTTGAAACAAGTAAGAAATTCTTGTTACTTTCCGGTAGGGGTGGGCATGGACCGGTTAACCGGTCCATGAGGGTAATTTGTAAACCGGTCCATTGTAATACGGTTTTTAAAATTAAAAACCTAAACCTAAAATTTTAAACGGTTAACCGGTAAATCGGTTAACCATAAAAAACGGTTCGGTTTTCGGTTTTGCGGTTTTTAACCATATAACCATTAGAAAAAAATAAAGACAAAAAAAGATAAAATTTTAATTCTATTTAATTCTTTTAGCAAACAAAAAGAAACTATAGAAATTGAAACTATATTAAAAAAATATAAATCTATAATTTATGAGTAATATTAATGTTAGGCTTGTATTTTTTGAATTGTTTGTTGTGTTGTTCACGTCCACTTTCTACTATTTATAGACTTAAATATTTCTATTTATGTTAAGTAAGTATTTTAATATGGAAAACAAATTTCTTACAAAATATTTTCATATATAAATTTTCCTAAAATATATAAATATTCCTAAATAAAATATATGTCATATATTCTTATGTTTAGATTTTATCATGTGTATATTATAAAATCCATATTTTTTTAAAGATTATAAAATATATTTATATATATTATATAAACCGGTTAACCGGTTAACCACGGTTTTTAAAAATCCAAAACCTAAACCTAAACCATTAACCATAAAAATTAAAAATCAAAACCTAAACCTAAACCGTTGGACCGATTAACCATATTTTTCGGTTCGGTTTTACGGTTTCGGTTTGGTTAATCGGTTTGACCGGTTTATTTGCCCACCCCTACTTTCCGGGAAGTTAAATTTTTCTTACTTACTTACCCCCAACCAAGCGAGGCCGGAATGAATTCAATTTCTTTTATAATATTTAATTAAATCAAATTAAATTTTTCGGCTTGATTTAGTTATATGATCTGCTTCAGTTTTTGCATATCTCTAAGTTCGTTCTAAAAAAAACGAACCTTTTGATTTCTCATATGTTGCTATTTGACATTTGCAGAATCCTTTGCTTTCAGCTTCGGAAGTATTTGATGTCAAGAAGAAACATTTTATAATGTAATCATAAAGAATTCACAATTTAATCATAAATATTTGTTTGGATCTCTGCTTCTGGATCCTAATACGTATCTCACTTTCATTGGCCTATCAATTCATGTAAAATGTTTGTATCGAATGAAATAATTATTCAACACGTACGTGATTCGTGTAACAATTATTGAAATGTCTGCATTGTTAGAATATTTAATAATAAAAAATAATAATTGTCAAATATTTTAGAATTGCGGAAATTATAGACTTATTGTAAAAATGATATGGTATAACTGTTGCGTGAAATATTCACTTTATAGAAGTGATTGTTTCGTTTGTAGACAGATGGTACCATAATATCCCTTGACGCTGGAGCTTACAATATTAAAAGATTGAATTAGTCTATTTTAAGATCCTTCAATTTTATGAATTTTGTATAAATGGCCTCTAAACTTTTATTTGATCTTATATGATTTTTTAATTTTACGTTTTTTGTTTTCCGGTCCCTAAACTTTCATTTGAGCTTATTTGGTCCCTTAACTTTACGTTTTTTCTTTATTTGATCCTTCAATTTTGTGTTTTTTTATTTATCTGACTCTTTAACTTTACATTTTTGAGGACCTGAGAAAGTGGAAAATTAAAGTTTAGGGACTTATAAGTCAAATGGAAGTTTAGGTACCAGATAAACAAAAAATATAAAATTAAATAACTAGATAACACCAAATGATAGTTTAAGGACCGGATAAACAAAATTTGTAAAGTTAAGCGACTTCAAAATGGGTTAATTCTAAAAGATTTGTCATTTCACAGTCATTACAATGAAAATACATAGCAAATTCAACAATACTAGTATAATTGACTCCGTTTATCCAATATACAGAGGTGAACAATTAACAAAACCGAAACAGAAAAATGTGATCTATCGATTCAACGGTTTAATTTTAGATTTGAATTTTCAAATTTTATGGTTAATGGTTTACGTTTAGAATTGAATTTTTTTTTAAATAGCGTTTAACCGATAAATCGGGTTAAAAAAAACACACACATACACAAGATTTATAAGGATTGTTAAAGACTACTATACGGGTGAAGGAATGAGTTTTTATTCATTAATAAAAAAACAGTATAGATTTTTCAGATGTTCAAATTCAACAATAAATTTAAATAATGCTTCTATTTGTACTAATTTGTCTCACATCCTTAATTCTATAAGTCATAAAATTTGTCTATTTATAGAGTTCAAATTTTTCTATAAATAGAAAACTAATAATATATGTACTTGATTAATAACTTCAGAAAAGGATCAAATAAACAAAAAATGGCAAATATATGGGCTTTTAGGTGGGTTTTGCCAAATTCCATCATATAACTTTCATAAATACTCTTATAATATTAATACTAATTAGATCATTAGTTACTTCAAGATAGATCATTAGCTAAAGTTAGGAGTCCATGGACAAACCAACAAGGAATCAGAAAAAAAAAAGTAACTCAATGAATAAAGGGAAGTGCATCTGATTCTTTTTTTTTCTCAGGTAGCTGAAGGACAAAGAAATGAATCAAACCAAAAGATAATAAGGTAAATTACATTTATTAATTCAAAACTGTATCACTTTAGCAAATATATTCTAAATTTTAAAATCTTACAGTATGTTCTGTTTAATTTTATATTTATCTCAAAATTATTCAGCACAAATCGAAATAACTGGCGGGTATATGGCAATTTAGTCTAAGTGTGAGCAAAAACCGAGTCAGAATAAACCGAAAAAATCACACCGAATAGAAAAGTTGTTAATATGGTTTGGTTTTGAATTTTCAGGAATTGCGGTTTTCGGTTTCGGTTTGGTTTGAAGACTCGGGAACCGAACCTAACCGAAAACCAAACTTCCATCTTGGTTGGGCTTAGGGATGGCAATGGGGCGGGGTGGGATTGGGGAAGCTATCCCCATCCCCGTCCCCGCTTGTATGGAGAATCCCCATTCCCGTTTCCATTTATTTGATGGGGATTAATCCATCCCCATCCCCATACCCATGGATTTCCCATCCCCATGGGGATCCCCATATCCTCGTATAATTTTAATATAAATATTTAAATATTTTTATTATTTTTATGAAATATTTGAGAAAAAAATATAAACCATTCAATATTAATAATATAAAAAATTATAAATTAAATTATCCCAAAAATTAATTAATTATCTAAAATATTCAGCAATTTTAAATATTAAAATAAAATAATTAAAATAAAATAAAAAGTCATTACAAGTAATTACTAAATATCCTGATAATTAAATAAAACTATTAAAAAATATGAACAATATACTAAACATTATTACAAATTATATAAAAAAATTATACAAAAATAGATCGGCTCCCCATGGGAACGGGGATGGGGATCCTCATGGGGTGGGGACTACACCCCCCGTCCCCTCCCCATCCCCGTGGATGGGGAATAATCATCCCCCATCCCTGCACCCATGGGGGTATTAGTAGGGATTCCCCGCCCCATTAGGGGCGGATCCCCATGGGAATCGGGGAATCCCCTCCCCATTGCCATCCCTAGTTGGGCTATATGTGTGTGTGCGCGCACGCAGACATATATATATTTATAAATAAATTAAAATACTAAATTTATTTATCATTAGCACTTTTATTGAAAATTAAATTCAACCATCACTAATATTATTATATTCAATAAAATTTTAATAATGGTTTATTGAAAATTTGTGCTTATTTTGTTTTTTTATTTTATTTTTTATAATTGAAAAAACCGATCGGACTAAACTAAACCAAAATTTTTGGGCACCAAACCAAGAAGACTGTAAACCAGACTATGAAGTTTTGGTTTTATTTTTCTAGGGGTGATTTGGTTCTGTTTTGATATTTTTTACTCTAAACCGAACTGAACCGTGCACACTTCTAATTTAGTCATGCAAGTGGTACGAAAATAAAATTAATGAAATCTAATAATTTAAATATGTTTATAATACTGAAAAGGATTAAAACTTTAAAGTAAAGAGTGTATAAAACGTTTGGATTAAAATCCTCTCAAATTCAAGTATAGTTTGAGAAGTCAAATTCCACAAATTTTCACCATTTTTTTATCTTATAAATGAGGTAAATTAATATAATACTCCTTCCGGTCCATAATATTTGTCACATTTAAGAAATTTTTTTGGTCCATAATATTTGTCATGTTATAATATCAAGAGAGCATTAATTACTATTTTTTCATGTTTGCCCCCCATTAATTTATTGAAAGAATACAATAAACAAATAAAAATAGTAATCATAAATGTAAACAAATTTTAATGTAGGGTTAATTTAGTAAAAGTGTTTACAAATTAAAACATATTAATTGCTTTCTTAGTTCTTGTGTCAAAGCTAAATGCGATAAATATTATGGACCGGAGGGAGTAAGAACTAGATATTTTTAATCTACACCATTTATACATAAAAAATGGTGTGGATCGTTAAATTTGACCTCTTAAATTTGTTTGAACTTTAGGGAATTCGATCCAAAAAAATTCAATTTAAAACATTAAATTAATGAAGTACCAGATGCGTCGTTAATTGGTCATAATAAATATTAAAAATTATTATAAAATTAGCATAGGCAATTTATAAATTAAAATTTAATTTGAAATTGTAATATAAATATCAGGGATAATTATGTTTTCTTTAAAAAAATATTATAAAATAATAGAAGTTCAAAAACATCTTAAAAAATAGATTATATAATCAACACAAAAGATCATCAACAAAAAATTTAGTATTTTCTATATTATCAACAAAATCGACATTAGCTCATCAAATTATGATGATGCGTGCTAAGCTTGAGAAGGAACTTAAAAAGAGCAACACTAAAAGAAAAAATGATGTTCTCTCGAAAGTTAGCTTGGCATTGAAGTTAATTGCTCTCAATCAGAAGAAATTACCGAAACCTAAACCGTCCCCTTTGGCTGCTTCATCATCTCCGGCAGAGCGGTTTCCGAGGCCGAGGAAGCGGGCGGTGCTGATCGGAGTGAGTTACAAGCGGCAGAAATATGAGCTCAAGGGAACTATCAATGATGTCAAGAAAATGAAGAGGTGGTTGATCCGTAACTTTGATTTTCAAGAGGACAACATTCTCATTCTCGCAGGTAATTGATTCTGTCGTTAGGCATTAAATTATTGCTATGAATTTGTAGTGCTCAGAAACTGAAAAATGAGCATCAATTTTGATAAATTTATGAAGTATTATGATCAAGGGCCAACGACCTGAAAAATAGTAATTTAAACCAAAAAAAAAAACAAATCTTACTCTTGTAAATATAATCAAAAAACTTATCTTTTCGATAATTAGTCGAATAATAATATTTTTTCCTAAGTTTACCAATTTTAAAATTAATAATAGTAATATGTACATTTGATCAATTTGGTCTATAATTTTGTGATTTGTGTTCATAATATTTAAAAAAAAGAAGAAGATAATGAGTCTAATTACTAAATAAAAAACATATTTTAGTCTTTTAATTGTTTTTTTATGATAATATAGTCCATAATTGGTGTAAAAAAAATTAAGAAATTGCCAATCCAAGTTTATCTAAATTTTAAATAGATAATATCAATTTTTTATTATGATTTTTTATATATTATGAAAATTATTATTTTTCTCTCCTAAAATGGACTAATTCATAATTAAAAAAAATTAAATAATAAATTGTATATTATTCTTATCAATTAGAATCTTAATATTTTTTAGGCAATATACATTTTATATATTCATATTTTTTATTAAAATGATAAATGAAATTTTTTATAAGATTGTGACAATCTGATCCGTCAATTTTATAATTTGTGATCAATATTTTTTATTTTCAATTTTAACAATTTTCGGGCATATAATTTTCATTTTAAATCCATATAATCATTTTTAACTAAAATAAAAGATTTATTGCGTATGAATTTATGTGCTATTATTAATAATATTAATAATAATTTTTCTAAATATGGACTAACCCGTAACAAAAATAACTTAAAACGGTAAATTATATCGTATTTATAACAATTACAATCTTCATATTTTTATTTGATGTTTGGATATAATTGACTCAAAACGGAAAGTTAAAAGACCAAATCATCATAATTTTTTATTCATTATATATAATTATTTATCAATTTTACAATGAAGTATAAATATGTAGAAGATGAAGTCGAAGCAGATTTAATTCCAACAAAAAAGAATATCGAGACTAGTATGAAATGGTTGATGGAGGATTGCCGCGCCGGCGACTCGTTAGTGTTCTACTTCTCCGGCCATGGCTTGAGACATCCAAATTTTGACGGCAATGAGGTAGACGGGTTCGATGAAACAATTTGTCCGGTCGATTTTAAGGAAGCCGGAATGATATTTGACGATCAAATATATTCGACCATCGTTGATCCTCTTCCTAAGGATGTTACTTTACATGCCATTGTTGATGCTTGTCATAGTGGAACTGTTCTTGATCTATCATTCACTTATAACAGGGAAAGGTTAGCACTTCGATTCATTAAAAAGTTGTTTCATTTATATGAGATAAATGTGATTATTTATATTTATTTATGTAGATTACTTGAGTATTTACTAAATAATTGATGCAAAATTATAAAAATGGCTTATTAATGTTTTTTTATTTGGTTAAACTAGTAATTTATAAGTAACTAATATAAATGATATTAATGATGGATCAAATAAATAATTTTTTTAATATGAGTTTTTTTAGATTTAATTGCAAACTGAATCACTAATTTTAGGGTAATTTATAACTATAATATACACTTTTAATTTTAGCAATTTCAAACACCAAATGTCAATTTTTCATAATTTAAAACGCCGATTGAATATCTGATTCATTTTGTTGTTGTGAACACCAAAAATCTATAAATTATATATGTACAAATGTATTCGTTATTTCTAATAGTAAAAAAAAATGTTAGCATTTGAAATTATTAAAATTAATTGCAAAACACAATAAATTTTGTGACGGTGATTTACTTGATGTGAATGTTGGATGATAAGAATTCCCGATATACTTTTGTCACCGGTATCGACAAAAGTATGTCGATAATTCAATATGTGTTTCGATATATCAAAAACTTGAAAGTTGATGTTTGAAATTTTTAAGTTAAATTTTTTTCTTTTTGATAATTTTTTAAGTTAAAAGTTGGTGTTGTAATTATAAAACACATTAAAGTTTGTGCTTTTATATGTACTTGATTCTAGATTTTTTAACAATCACGGATCAAAAATTAATTATGACAAATTATTTCTTAATTACAATTGACTTAGGAAGATTTGGGAAAATAGCAACCCTTCAAACTCTACAAGAAGAACAAATGGTGGATTAGCAATTACAATTAGTGCTTGTGAAGATGATCAAGTGGCTGTAGACACTGATGTAAGTAATTAAATTAATCATATGCATTATTTGTTTTAAAAATCATAACATATAATTATTATTTTTTTGATAATTATAACATATAATTATTTTTTTGAATAATTATATGTGCAGGCTTTTAGTAAAGATTTAACAATGAGTGGCGCATTAACATATACTCTAACAAGTAATGTGAAGGAGAAGCAAGAAATCACATATGGGCAATTACTTGACAGTATCTATACTTCAATTCAGGAGGCTGATCGACAAAGATCCCTTGCTAACAGGATCTTCAAAAGATTCTTCACTCGCAAATTATTACAGGTTTGTTTCTCACGTTTTCGGGTTTTGAACTTTGAGTTCTTTCCGTTCTATATTTGCCAAAAAAATTAAAAAAATATAGAAACATTTGTCGTTTTTATCAATTTTAATCGAACTTTTTATTTATATTAATTATATAGGCTTAATCATCAAAGAAACTCAAACTTCTGCACGTGCAGTCAATTCTAACCAAACGTTTAACAGTGTTACTTTTTCGATGAGTATATTTCAGTTTTAGCCAATTATATGATTTAATGACTTATATATACAAAGAAAAAGTTAAGTATGTTTAACCTTTTTCAATTTTAATCGAACTTTCTAATTTATCAATTGTATCCTAATTTTTATAGGTATTTTATAACTGAAAAAATGCTAGGTTTGACTATAATTGAAAAAAATTAGAAAAGATGGACCTTTAATTAAACTAGATAAATATCCATAAATAGAATTTAAAAAATTTACAATTTGCGTTTTTTAAAAATTTAATTAGAATCAATTGAGGCTCAATAATGTTTGATTTTTTGTAAGACATTATAACATTGTAATATAATTTGAAGGATTCTATTTTAATTGTAGTTGATTCTGTTCAATAGAACACGTAACTCATTGATATTTGTACATGCAACTTTGCAGAAACCTCAGCTTTCAGCTTCTGAACCATTTGATGTTTATGAGAAGCAGTTTATTTTATAACAAGGTCTGATTTAGAGGAAGGGTGATTACAAGAAAGTCATTTTCTTCTGAAATATGATTTTTTTGGTGTTCTGAAACAGAAAATACTTTGTATTTTATTTGTATTATGAAATAGAGGAAAAAATCATGAATGGATTAAATTCAAAAAAATAAATGCAATGATTGAACAGAATAAAAAAAAATCATGTCTTATGGAGAAATTTTTAGTTAGACTCAGTTCACCGCATCTGTGAATTAATTTTATTATATTTTGATACGTCATTAAAATAAGGGTTAATGTCATAAAAATTCACCAAGTTTACACGTTTTCTCAATTTAATCACGTTTTTTTAAATTTCTCATAAACATATACCAACTTTCATTTTTTTCCAAATTCATACACGGTTCATTGGTTAAAATGACTTACACCTCAGCAAATTGCACCAATAAATAAGTGTCACGTCAGCACCGTGTATGAATTTGAGAAAAATGAAAATTGGTGTATGTTTATGAGAAATTTTAAAAAACGTAATTAAATTGAAAAAACATGTAAAATTGGTGAATTTTTATGATATTATCCCTTAAAATAATGATAATTGTATAATATTACTATTCAAATGTGTAACTGTAAATAAATAATAAACGAATTTACAAAATTGTCATCATTTTAATAACATATCATAATATGATAAGTTTAGTTTATGGATGACGTGATGGATTGAGTGTGCATAATAATTTCTCCTAAATATGAGATTATAGCAAATAATCTTTAGTTCGGTAAGTCGTAACCAATTACTAAAGTCAGTGATAAACCCCATAAATAGAAAAAGAAATAAAAAGAAAAAAGAAATAAAAAAATTAGAAAAAATACTCTCTTTTTAAAAATAATATGATTTCCTACCTCAAAAAAGAAAAGATAGAGAAAATACCTCATCATTTTAATGTTTTTAATTTTTTACTCTAACACCTATTTATATTATAATTATACCTATTTTTTATTATTATTTTACTCTAACCATATTTTTCTACTCTTAACCGACAACTGTCACTTATTTGCTTTTTTTCCCTTTCCTTTTCTCTTTCTTCTCCATTTCTTTTTTTCTTCTTCTATGTTCTTTTTTTTCCGCCATTCTTTTTCTTCATTTTCTTCTTCTTCTTTATTCCTTCTTCATTTTTGTTCTATTCTTCTTCATCGTTAATTAATCATTTCGTCGTCGCTCCACCATCATTCCGCCGCTGCTCAGCCGTTTTTCATATTCAATTTTAGCGTTTTTTCCTCGACTCGTGGTGATAATACGATTTGTTTAACTTTCAGATCTAAATAAATTACTCTTGAATTTTCTCAATTTTACATCTAAAAATCTGCATTAAAAATGTTTTTATACATAAAAAATGATTTTCTGAAAAAAAAAAATGCTTCTGATTATCATATGAGTATCATCACTGTATTATCATGCAATTATCATAACACTGCATTAACAATGTTTCTATACACAAAAAATGATTTTCTGAAAGAAAAAAAAACTGCTTCTGATTATCATATGAGTATCATCACTGCATTATCATGCAAGTATCATAACACTGTAGAAAAAATTAATTTTTTATTAAAAAACAGCATCTGATTATCATGTTATTATCATATCGTTATCATAACATTAACTATATAACTATGATAAGGTTATGATAATGCAAATGTACGATAATGATAATAGTATGATAATGTTTTTATGATAATATAATGATAAGCTTATAACAGTATGATAATATGATATTTACATGGAAAACAATTTACAGAAGTAGTGTCATATGATAATGTTTTATCATATGATAACGAGATGATAATATTTATGGTACATATATGATAATATCTATGATAATGTATGGTAAAATAGTGTCTGATTATCATGTCGTTATCATAACACTGGAGTATGATAATTAGATGATAATGAATTATGATAAGGTTATAATAATTGGATGATAACGTACGTGAAATTAGAATTACAAAAAGATTCATGACACCAGTATGATAATCAGATGATAATAAAATAATAAAGTTATGATAATATGATACCTATATGTAAAAAAAATTACAGAACAATTATGATAATGAGATGATAATGTAAAGATAATATGATACATGTATGAAAAAAAATTACAAAAACATTATGATAACGAGATGATAATGTGAAGATAATAGTATGATAATATGATACATGTATGAAAAAAATAATTACAAAAAAATTATGATAATAAGATGATAAGGTGAAGATAATAGTATGATAATATGACCCTATTATACTTCATTATCATACTATTTTCTTCACATTATCATCTCGTTGTCATAATATTTATGTAATTTTTTTCATATAGGTATCATATTATCATACTGTTATCATAATTTTATTATTATGTCGTTGTCATAGCATTATCATTTAGGTACAATAGTACATTATCATCTCGGTATCACATGATTATATTATGATAACGAGATGATAATACAGTGATAACAACATGATAATCAATTTTTTTGTAGAATATTTTTCTTTATACAGTGTTATGATAACAACATGATAATACAGTGATACTCATATGATAATCAGAGACTGTTTGTTTTTTATAAAAAATCATTTTTTTTCTGTAGTGTTATGATAATCAGATGCTGTTTTTTTGCAGAAAATCATTTTTTGTGCAGAAAATCGTTTTTTTTTATCATAACATCGTTTTTCATGCAGATTTTTAGATCTAAAATAGAAAACAATTCAAAAGTAATTTATTTAGATCTAAATATTATAAAAATCGCAATAATCTAAATGAATTAAAACAAAGTTTGCTAAAATAAAATATGAAAGAACAATGCAGTGACAGTGGAGCGATGAAGAAACGACGACGGAGCGATGAAGGAACGAAGAAAAAAGAAATAAAATGGAGAAGAAAAGAAAGAATAAAGAAGAAGAAGAAAATTGACAAATAAAAAAAAGAAGAAGAAGAAGAAGAGGAGAGAGGAGAGAAAAAAAAGAGAGAGACATATAAAAATATGACAGCTGTAACATGATAAGAATAAGAAAATATAATTAGAGTAAAAAATTAAAGAAAAGTAGGTATAATTATAATATAAACATGTTTTAGAGTAAAAAAATAAAAACATTAAAATGATGAGGTATTTTTTCTATCTTTCCTTATTGAGGTAGGAAATCAAATTATTTAAAAAATAAAGTATTATCCTAATCTTCTCAAAAAAAAATAGGGTGCAAACTAAACTAAAAAAATAATATGGTAATAAAAAAATAAAAGTAAAATAATCTAGAAACCATCCACTTTTTAGCATAGATTCAATTTTATCTTATTTTATATTTTTCACTTTCAATTGTACCCTAAATCATATAATTGACTTCTTTTTCACTCGAAATATGAAATAAATCATTCATGTTAAGCAAGTATATATTCTAAAAAGGCAAATAAATACGAACGGTGTGGCCCTCGCCCAAACTTATAGCATGACTTCTTTCTGGACAGAGTTTATAAAGGATGTGGAGTCGCCACTTAACTCGGCTAGAAATGTCTTTTGTATCGACTCGATAACCTTACTCGATTCTAGATAAGATTATTGTACGTTGACTAAAAACTAGGGTTCGTGTACCTTACCGAAACTCTTGTGTTTGGCTTATTGACTTCTAATTTTACTTACTAAATACATGGTATCGACTCGACATACATTGCAATTCACAAGATATGGTGCTGGAAAAGAAACATTTATGAAAGCGCGTAAACAAGTTTGACTCGCATATGACTCGATCTAAACTAGCTTTTGAGGCGAGTAGCAGTTACTCCTAAATATTCATCTACACTTGGCGGTTTCTAACAAGTAATAAGTCTGGCTGGTCTGGATAATTTACATGCACAAAGCCTAAACCGGAAGTTTAAGTTTTGATTGATTTTATTAAATGATTCTTAAATGACCTATACAATTTTTACTACTTTTTCATGGCAGTCCTAAGATGTCTAGGTGATAGGCTGGATTTGCTTTGATTTGCTAAATTACGTGTTTAGTCCTTTAGCATGTTAATATTGATCTGGGAATGCTTTTGGAAAGCAATAAGCAATGTCGACATGATCATGTACCGTTGTTTAGACATGGAAGGTAAGGGATACTTTTGAATCTCGTTGACTTGAATTCCTTGCACTCGCGCAGTGTTTGACTATCGGTCTGGTCAGAACGGGTCCTCGAGATGAACATGATAGTTGTGCGTCTCGTCAATACGGTGCTAGTGGTTTGAGCCGGGATCTATTCCAAGTTTTGGATAGGCCTGGAACGCGGTCTGTAAGTTGCTGGGTTTGCTGGTCACGGGCCCGTTATATACTTTATGTTACATTATTGGGCTTTTGAGCCCTATTTATAGTGGGTTTGGTCCATTACGGTGCATAATATTAAAATACATTGGATTATCTACATTTGGGTTCAAATAGGGCCTGATTTCGAACACGAACGAGCCTGAAAACACCTCTACAATCTAGGATCGAAGACTGGAGGATATGGAATCAGGAATTCTGAAGCGGGGAAGGAAGAACACGGCGCCATGTGACTGACGGTGCTGACAGTTGGAGGTGGTACCGCCGTCGGTTGTGCTTAGCGGCGGAGCCGGTCATATTGACGGCAGCAGTTTTTCAGCAGTTTACAGCTTTGTTTTTAGCTCGATTCTCATTCGTTTCAGGTCCGTTTTTTGTGCAAATACAGTCGGCATGAGTCCTTGGTTTGTTTGATGATGAAGTGGATGCGAAATACAGGTTCAAATCTGTAATGTGCTGCGTTCTTAGAGAATTAACATGTGTTTTATTGTTTTTATGGGCTGGAATCAAGTGTGATTTGTGTGTGTGAGAGGTGTAGAATTCGGTTATGGCTAGGGTTTTTCTAATGGAGGAATCGAATTCTTATGCTATTTTTAGGACTTGTGTGTCACTCCTAGCCAGACTGTTTAAGGCTTTTTATATAGAGATAATTAGGGTTTTCAAAGATTCTAATTGGTTACCGTTTTGCCAATTGCAATTTCAGTGGAAGTTGAAGACTTCAGATTTTGAAATAGAGTTTGAAATCTTAAAACTACATTTTTTTATTAAATTCGAATTTATTTTTGATGGTGAGGGAAAGGGCGCTAAAGTCTATTTTGGTGTCTAAAAATGCCAAAAAAGGCTTTTGGGACCTTACAGGTTTGGGTACGGTCAATTTCAATCCGTAAAACTTGCGGATTGGTCCATAAGCCTCTAAGACATTGTCATTAGTCCAATTTCTGGACTTAGACTACAATCGTTTTGGATTTTTATGGGCCATTTATAGGTGCATTTTACACCTATGATTAGGAGTCTTTTTCGCATACTTTTATTATACTTTGATACGCTTTTTCCCCATATTTGTGTGCTTATTATGTGTATTAGCATTTCAGTTAAAACGGAGTAATGTGAAGTGTTTCGGGCTTAAAGAAGGAACAATTCAAGTATTGGAAAAGGAACGAGTCGAAAAGCGAAGAAACGAGCGAGATTTGGGGAATTAAAGGAAGGGCTCGATCGAGCCCTTCACTTATGAAGAGAGGCTCGATCGAGCCCCATGAACAAACACATCCAGAGATTTCCTCAAGACACAAGGCTCGATCGAGCCCTCACTCTTAAGTGGATGGTTCGATCGAGCCCTCTAGTAGAAGGTTCGGAATTTGAATTTCGAAAAAAGACAAGACTAAAGGCTCAATTCCATTTTAGGCCCAACACTCCTTTAGTGGGTGTCCTTTGTTTACCCCTTTTGTAACCCATATAAATAGCACTTTATCTCATTTTAGGGTATAGACAAGTTTTTAGAAGTTTTTGATTATTCTCCTAGTTACTTCTTTTAGCTATAGCAATCATCTTGAAGTTTTATTTGTTGAAGATTTTTATTACCCATTTCATGTTCTTGCTTTCTAAATCTACAAAGGTAATTAGTTCCTACTTAGTAATGTTTGTTATTCATTTAATTAGTATGGTTGTTATTTCTATTATGAGTGGCTAAATCTCCCATGTTTGGGGGTTGAGATGAAGCTTATGAATGCATGAATTGGGATTTAGGGTTTTAGGCTTGTTGTTGATTGTTCTAATTGATATTCTTAATGCTTATTTTAGTTTAGCTACCTAAAACATTATTCTAGGTTGGTTAACACTTTGAGAGAAGGTTAATTAATTGGATAGATTGGTTAGGATCCTAATTGATAACACCATGAGAGTGGGTTAGAGATTAGGAAACCTTAGAGTGGATTGTTAATCACCAATTGGCTTGTTAATCGTGTTTAGTGCCACGAGAGTGGATTAGGCTTGGTTGGTTGGCTTATTTGTAGTTTTGTAGCTCTTTGAGGCTCGAGAGAGCGGGAGTTATTCTTTAGGAACGCTCGGTTCACGTTTTGAAGCCCTAGACCCGAAACCATTGATTGCATGACCTAAGCGGAGTTTCAACCTCCAAACCTCTTACAACATTTGAATTCTCATTTATCATAAACCGTTTCTAGTCTTTTATAATTGTTAAATTAGTTGTTAAATTTAGTAGTAATTGCAAAGTTGGTGGTAGTTGAATTGTTAGTTTTAAATTGATACTTTAATCGAAATCTTGTTACTTTCCGAATTGAAAATCAGAATCTGCGTTTGTTCACTTTAAGCCTCTTATCTCCGTGGGATCGATACTCGACTTGTCGAGTTACTACAAGTTAGCGGGTAAAATAGCTAACAGCCATTTACGCCTAATTGCGTTTTAATCCTCCAAGTTTATAGTTATACACTGATTACACCTGCTTGGATTCCAGCAAGCAAATCTATAGCTCATCATTACTTCTCTCTCAATTGGACACTTCAGTCCCTTACCACTTTTTACATGTCCGGAAAATATGTGTCTACATGTGGGTTGGAGGACGGTGGCCTTGTTGTAGAATGCAGCTACAGAGTCGGAGGCGTTCAAACATCGAAAAAATTAATATCATTAATTTATATTTAATAAAAAATTATTTATTTTTATTTTTTAAAATTTGTGGATAAGGGGTTTTTTTATTTTATTTATAACATCAAAAACTATTTGAATTTTATGTTAAATATTAAGGATTTATTTTAATTTTTTTGAATGAAAAAGATATCAATTCAATTTTGGATATAACTGAAAGTGAAATTATAAAATAGGATAAAATTAGCGATTTTATAAACTCAAGATAAATTTGAAAAAGTGCGAACAAAAGAAGTGGGCTTTAAATCATTTTACCATAAATGAATAATTAAAACAAACGGTAAGTGCTTGACGGATCCAGAGATGCGGTGAGATTCAGTATGGAAGGATCTGTTAAATGGGTTGTGACTGTGTCAGATCTCCTATATAAGATAAATGAAGGGTGATGGCAAGAGGGTGAACTTTGTGCTTTGCCCCAAATTCACTCCAATACTAAAATCAGTGGAATATTGATTTTATGGTATTAAATATATATCAAATAAAGGAATGAAACTATTATTCTTTTATAGGCTTTTTCGCGTGGCCTTTCTCTTTTCAACAATGTGGAACTTTTGAATTTTGTGGTGTTCTATCATTAATCCCCTCCCCCCTTGTGCTAGTTTGCATCATTTAGGTATTTATGCCTAAGTGTATTTTGATGCAATTTTAATGGTCGTAGCATATGATTCTCTCTTAACTTTACTGTTTTTTCGAGTTCCATGTGCGTTTATTTTTCGGACGCATGTCCGCCCCTGTGGATATTTTCAGATCTTTACAAGAGCTTGAGCATCATTCTCTTTTTCTTCTTCCCTTTCATCGCATACTATTTATTTGGCTTTCGGATGTGGAATGTCGCTCGAATGATATGTCATTGGCATTTTTAGGAATCATGTTACTTTTTCCCATTGTTAGAGATAACTGATGTTTTGGAGTTTTGCTCCGCTTCTCTATTATTTCTGAAAATGGTGAAAGTAAACTAGATTCTTTCATGCATTTGTACAGAGTGACCTTTCAATTTGACTTGTTGCTGGGATGTTTACCCTGACCTTTTACTTTCAAGCTACTATTTCTCGAATCTTGGAGTCTATTAGGGGTACAAATGTTACTCCAACCCTAAAGTAACCTTTAATATATGAGAAAGTAACCTGATTCTTTCATTCGTTCTGATAGATGAGGCCCTTCATTTCTTTTCGCTTTTTCTCTCTGGTGTTTTTCTTTTTTGCATGCGGCGGTATCAATACTTCGCTTTCTATTTTCATACAGTTGTTTTCCTTCTCATTGTGTTTTAATTTTCTCGGGGATCGATCGCCTGTTATTATTTTCTTGTGTTTGACGGTTACTTGCCCACGCCGCCTCGTTTTATGGGAATTTCTTTGTGTTGTATAAAGGATGTTTTTTCACTTTACTTCTTCTTTTATTTATTTTATTTATTTTTGTCAACTCCTTCCTTCTCTCTCCATTTTATTGTTTTGTTGTCTTGGTTTTTGAACCGTTATTATTTGATTTACCCCTTCTTTTTCCTCTTCTTATAAATAACCCTCAAGTGGTATTTCCTTGTTTTCTTTTTCTCAACTCTCGACTATTTTCTTCTTATTTTTCTCTGCTTCTTTTCTTTCAATATTTCTTTTCACTAAATTTTTGATGCTATAGATGATGGCTTTCTTAGTGATGATGACATCTTCATTATGTCCTTTCCAATGTTGAAGCGCCCTTCTACTCTTACTACTCCCCTGGTCTGCACTTCCTGTTCCACTACTATTGCTTCCCTCGCTTCTCTTCTTTCTAAATATGCCTCACAATTCTTAGGCTCCTGCCCTGTCCTCGGTGTTTACTGATTCGGTCGCTATTTTCACTATTCCTTCTAATGTCGCTGCTGCTTCCTTGGTATTACCTTCTTGGAAGAAAGATAGAAAGCGCCAAGCTACCTCCTTCATATTTTGAATCGCTTGACCAGCATGCTAAGTGAGATGCTCCTCGATCCCTCTCGGCTCTCAAGGGGAGTCAGTGGATAGGGATTGCTATGTCTACCCCAAGGGGTCTTCTTTGGATGCTGGTCATGTGCGTACTTCTCTGAACCACTTTTTTAAGAGTAGAGTCATGCGTCTCCTTATGACAACATGTATATGAGGGATGTCGACTCTTCCCTCTTTGACCAAACCCTTTGTGTTTTAGATGGTGTCCGCAGGTTAGAGGGTGAGCGTGCCCAGCTGTCCCAATGGATTGAAGGTCATTCATATCTTAATGCGCAACTAGAGGAGATGTCTAAGAGTCTGGAAAGAATTCGAGAGTATTCTCGGAGGCAAGGGAAAGAGATTGCGTCCCTGAAGGTTGCTAATGGTGATTTGAAGGCCATCCTTCATGATAAGACTACTCTTGCTTCCTCTTTGGAGAAAGAGCTTGACCTTCGTGGCAAGTAAGTTGAGGAGCTTTAGAAGTCTGCTCGTGTCTGTGACGATCGTTGAATATGGAGAAGGCGCTCAATAATGCCCGACTTGATAAGAGCAAAGCCGTTGCTGAGAAGGAACAGATTGAGTTGGCTTTTCAAGCGATTAAGGAGCAACTAAAGGAATCTATTGAGGTTGTTCCTCTCATGTTCTAGTAGTATCGTCAGCACGTACGGGT